>NC_056537.1:9051602-9219102 GCF_910596095.1 Thunnus maccoyii
ATTCATTGAACCTCAGCTGCTGTTCAAACCAGTTCTTTTCAAGCATAATCTGGCCCTTAGATCGAATAAAAACATACTGATAATGTCCTGTTCTTATAGCTTTACCAATAGTGGGGATAAACTGTTGTGTGATTTTCTCTTACATATATACTGTTATGATGTAAACATGGTCAAAGTTCCAAAACTTGAGGTGAATGTATGTAAAAATGCTTCCTGCAAGTCCGAAACCAGGGCTACAGCCTGCTCTCAATGCTCCATTTGGAAAGTTACCTCTACTTCCCCATCGAACTGACGTCAGATCATTCACACACTCGTTCCGTAGACTTTGTTGTTAAGGTTGTTCCTTGAGTTGGTCTCATTGTCCAGTATTTCAGATCAGATTTGGGCTCGAACATATACTGATGTATTTGAGAGGTTGGTATTAAAGAATGAGAAAAAGAAGTGAAATTAGACTACTACTGTTTGTTTATGTAGCCTCCTGAGGAAGCTTCTGGAAGCTGATCAGAACAGAGTGGGCTTATCAGGAGGAGGGCCTTAAAGAGACAGGAGATAAAACAGCTTGTTTCAGACAGAGGCTGAACTGAGGGGCATAAAAAGCCAGTATAAGATAAATAAGGAGTTTTTATAAATCTGTAAATCATGCAAATATATTCCAATAGAGGCACAGATTAAAAACATTAACCTGGAAAGGTGCATAATATGTCCCCTTTAAGAGTTGCTCAAGAGTAAAGGTCAGGGGTCATGAGAAATAAAATGCTTTACCAATGTGTTCATGATTGTTGAAGAAATCTTCTTAATGGAAAAACTGACAAATATCTTATATAACTGGAAGAAAGAGGGGGGAAAATGCACTTTATACAAGAACAGAAATATGTTGCAAATCTTCTGTTGAGTGTGCATATGTTCTTATGGTAATTTGTCTGTTACATGTTAGTAATTTTTGTGCACAAAAAGTCTCTTGTTGTATTTTTAACAGCTGCTGCAAAGTGGGTTCCCATTAAAGGGACAATGAATCGGTTGATATAAAACATTACAGTCAATTTGTACACAATAAGTCTCAAAATCTAAATTCACTTGGTGATGATTTTAAGCTATTTTTGGATCCATACTGATTTTGTCTCTTTTCTAGTTTGAACACATCACGTATTCAACACCTAATTCAGAATTAATATGTAGTATTTGTAAGGCTTAGCTTAGATTTTTCAGTAAATCACACTGCACGGTCTGCAGTGCAGGAGTCATTCCTCATAGATCAAAGCGCCTAAGTTGCTGACTGAAGAGGTTTACGTCATTTTATTTGTGCTTGTGTTGACACTGATGTTTTATTTTTCCCCCGTCTGTGTTGACAGAGCTGCTGCCAGCAGGCGAGACGGCCACAGCTGTGATGGGCATCGATTTCTGTGACTCAACACAAGCGGCGAACTTCCAGCTGTGGTGAGAAGCATCTTGTTTTTTGAACACGCACGCTCCCTTGTTTCGACACCCTGCTGCCCGGTGAAAGTATAAACAGAAGTGACGCTGTAACAAACCATTTCTTATGAATCTGCTGAGTCATACTTTGGTCGGGCTTGTTGGCTTTGCGTGTGTTTGCAAGTCAAGAGAAATACACTTTAAGAGTCAGTTTCACCTTCATGCTACCAGGATGTGTACTCTGTGCTGCATCGGGGAGAGCAAAACGCAGTCAAGTGTAGTTAAGGATGTCGTTGCCCTTTTAGAAAAATAATCCTTAGAACTGTTTGTCTGCTTTTTCAGCACTCACACCAGGAAATTCTTCGTGTCGATCCAGCCGCCAGTCGGAGAGCTGATGAAGCCTGTTTTTCTGACAGAGAATGAGTTTAAAAAGGAGCAAGGTGAGTGATAATAGGAGATGACTACCATCCATGTAAACTACTATTCCCATACTGTATTTCCTTTCTTCCTACGTCGCTCTAATACATCGTTATTCTGACGTTATTTTGTGCATCTGCTCTCGATGGCTCTGAACTGTTGACTCTGACTAATAGTAGTGATTTAAGCTGCTGTAAATAAGTATTCTAGCTAAAAAAGGCATTTGAACGTCATGATTTGTTTCCGCAAATCAATTCAGTGACTCCAGAGAAAACATGCCACACCTTAGTTGATCAAAGAGTCCGATTTGCACATTCAATATGAAAATCTACACTAGGCAAACAGGTTTTTAAAAAAAAGCACAGAAGAAGATGAGATGAGTGCCTTTGTGTCATGAGTGTAATGAAAAATATGCATCATGGCTATTGATATTTTCTCATCATCGGCATTTATTTTAAGAGTTTGTCCTTTTCATGGAAGCTGCAGACACATTTTATGTAAAGTGCTTCAATAAAAATGAAACTATAACGTTGTATTTACCTTAAAATAAATGCAACACCTGTAATTAGACAGGTGACATCATTCATGCAGTGTATTTATGCAAGTTTAGTCACATTTTTAAGTCTTCTGTCATCGTCTGGTAACAGACATAACGATTACCAATACATAATCACATGAATAATCACAGTATTGCATGATGTTTGTTTATTTAAACCAGGAGCCTTGATCGCCTTTTAAGCTGTTTGCTGCTCAGTATTTTCATTTGGACACCAGGGCAGGAAAAAATAACTGTTTAGTAGCTGTACTGGCCACTAAAAATACATCAAAATCCAGGTTTTTTAAAAAAAATCCATATGATCCAAGTGTTTGGTGGAGCAGCAACAGACAATATTTACTATAGCAGCATGTTTCTGGAGTTCATTTCACATCCTGACTAACACTGAGAGCGTTTTGAGCTCAAAGTGACTCTTTAAACATGTGTCGTATCCACGGTTCCTCCCTCCTGGTACTGTCCCCAATAGAGACGCTATTACACAATCTAGGTAAGTTGGCTTTGATAGATTTGTTGTTCCCAGCCGTCTGTGTGCCCACCTGCCTTTTAGCAAACCTCAACCTCACACAAACCCATAGTCCCTCTCCTCCTCCCTCCTCCCTCCTCCCTCCTTCCTCCCTCCTCCTTCCTCCTCCCGCTGTCTCCCCCCGTCCTCTTCCTGCCTTGATAATCAACACTCGCTGCATCTTCCAGGTCTGTAGCTGCAGACAGATTCACCTGTGCTTTAACCTGCATCTTTATAGAGGCCGCTCACACTCTGCTCCACCGGGAATGACTGGAAATGCTCATCCACTGATCTTGATTCACTCGTCCAGCATCGTGTGAAATAAATAAAATAAACAAAAGCAGGGCAGCAGACGATCATGTTCATCGTGTTCATGTTTCTGTTACCTTCGCTTTCAGACTGCTGATAATCACTGACCATGTGGGGAATCTGAAGTGTTGCGATGCATTTGTTTTGTCTGAATTGTTTCATTATTTGGTGATTTGCTGTTTGAATCACATCTAGACATCAAGGTTAAAACTGGAATAAATGTTGTTGAAAATCCAATCTTTTTTTTAGACATCTTGATTTTCAGTGACCAGGGCTGCAACTCAGAACAACATTCAATTGATTTGCAGATAATTTTGTTTGGATATCTTTTTTTAAAGTGACTTTTTTTGGCATTTTTCACCTTTATTAAAGAGCTGAAAGTGCAGGGAGACATGAAGCAGGTGTAGAGACAGTTTTATAACATGCAACAAAGGTCCATGGATGTTGTGATAACGTGTTACACTTCTTATTCAGTTCAATTTATTAAAAATGTTGTCTATAAAATGTCAGAAACTTGTAAAAGATGCTCATCTCAATGTCCCAGAGCCCAAGATGGTGTCTTTAAATCGCTTGTTTTGTCCGATCAGCTGTCCAAATATAAATTTATAGACAGTAAGTCCTCACATTTCAGAAGCTGGAGATGTTTTTCACTTTTGCCTGTTAAATGATGAAAGATATGACAAAGTTTTAGGCTACTAAATTAATCGACTAATCATCAATCACAGTTTGAACCTGGACTTCTAACGCAACGGTTCACAAAATACATTTCCATTTCCATATTTTTTTAAAAGATGATTAACTTTCATAACATTTCACCACATAAAAAAAACAACATTAACATGTAAGTACATTTTTATATTGTTTTTTCAAACATATCAGAGCTGAAATATCAAAATCAAATTTGTGATGAGACAGTTCACGGTTGCTGGTTGTCATAGTAACAAAACATAAGCCTTTTACAGATGCACAGCAGTCAAAACAAGCGATGTAAAGATTTGTCACAGTTAAGAAATTAAATTTAAGTCCTCGACACTCTGAGACGACCAAAAAGAACCAAAATTGTGAACGTGAAAGCCACTTTTTTTTTGTAATGCAAGCAGCAACAAAACAAACACTATGAAGTGGTGCTGTTATTTATAAAAGTATGGGAAGCACTGGTCTAGATGTCTTTGTACTTGCAAATCACCAAATAATTGTTTACCGAGAAAGAAGAAAGCTGCATTAAACCAGGCTGGTTGTGCATAAATTTGCCTTCTTTGTGCTGTGAACTGAATCACTTGACGACTGTGTTCAGTGGGAAGCATCAGGACATCCCAGTTTAAGCTTTAGTAGCATTTTGCAATAATTGATGTATTAGCATCAATTGGCTAGAAGACTGTAGTGATACACATAGAGATCACTGTAGTGTTAGGCCATACAGTATATACAGTATCTGTGTGTAATAGTGTATATATCTGTAGCTGGTTGATATCCTGAAAAATATATAAATATAATAATATATAAATATGTCTTTATTGATACAAGCAGCACTCTGTCCTGTTTTCTTGTATTATTAATCCTTGTTTTGCATTTTATGCTACTGGGAGAAAGCAGATGAGCAGCAGCCAACTTTAGAGCTTCCCAGTTTGACCAGTGCTCTGCTCACTCCCCCCCCCTACAGGTCAGCTGATGGGTATGAATGAGATCACGGAGAAGCTGACCCTCGACGTGAAGTGCCGGGACGAACACGCCATCGTCCAGAGGGTGACCGCCGCCGCCAACCTCAGCAGAGTCCCCTGCGGTTCAGATAAGGAATGCAGGTGAGGAGATCAGCCGTAACTTTCCCGCCAAAAATCTCCTGCATTGGTGAAAGTGTTTTATTTACCAGACGCAGGATACAACAGGCAACAAATCAGGATTGTAACTGAGATACTGAGAATTCAAGATTCAAGATTCATTCATTATAATTTTACAACACAAGGTTGTATAACGAAATGTAGTTTGTTGTCCCTTAATGCTACTCACAAAAACAGAAATGATAGAAATGGATTAATAAACAATAAATCATAAAAATAAAACTATTTCAGCACATTATGAGCTCTTAAATACTCGAGAATATGTATGTAGTTTTTTAGTAATGTACTAAAATAAAATATTTGAGTTTAAATAGTAAATATCTGAACCTGTCAGCATCAAGATATTCCTCATATTATCCTAATATTAATGTTGTCAGTATTTTCCACTTCTGTTTGGTCAGAATTTGTCAAATTGAACATGTGGTGCAGCAGTTTTGGCCTTTCAGGGTTAAAAGTCCAAATCTTTAGGTTCATTAAGTTAATACTGAGCTGATTTTAACACCTGAACACATTATAAAAATAATTTTGGCCATTTTTGTGGCAATATCAGGCCTGTCGGGACAGTTTTTCGAGATGCATAAATGCAAAATCCCTCCAGGTTTAAATCAGAGCAGCTCGAATCACTTTCTCTCTTCACAGCAACATGAATACTGTCGATGATTAAAAGGCCTCAGTCAGTCATTATTGTGTAAAATAGTTCATGAAGTTGTTCGTGTTTGATTGACACGTCTGTCCCTCCTTTGTTCTTCGACTTCGTCTTTATTTCCGATCTTTGCTGCTTTGACTTCAGTCCTCCTGTTCCTCCTCCTCCTCCTGATCATCCTGTCCACAGGTTCGCCGGCAGGACGGTCACCAGCGGCAGCTTGGTGTTGGTCACCGTGGCGACCAAAGAGGAAGGTGCCGCCCAGCTGACGGTCAACTGTGAGAAAATGGTGATCGGCACCATGCTGGTGAAAGACATCCTCCTGGCTCTGACGCAGTGACGCGTGACGGCGCCCGACCTTTGCCCCTCTGCCCCCCCCCCCCACCTCCCCACTCCACTCACCTCGCACATACCGTCCAAGACTCCGTTCTCCTGTCCGCCGTGTCAGTGAGGAAGTTTCCAGAATGTTTAATTCCAGTTTGTTGTTTTGTTTAAGAGCCGCCACTTTTAGAAATTACTCCTTGAAACACTGAATGCCACAGCTGTACGACGTATTTATGACAATCAGACACAATTTATGCCAGACCTGATATGAAATCCCTCTCTGCTTTCTAATGTTTTTTTTATACATATAATCAAAAAATACTTATTTAGCAACATATTGTACTTCCTCGAGGAGCCATAAGAGATAAGTGTTCAAAAACACGACAGGAGGTGAGCTCCAAGTTTCAACACCTTGACAAAAAAAGGTCAACACAAGGTCCACTTCCTTTGCTTTCTCACATCTCATGGTCTTCCTCAGCAGATGGAGCCGCTCAGTCGTCTGGACTGAGTCTGAACGAACACAGACGACATCAGCCGTCTGTTCACAGCAACCTCATTATATGATTACCTGTAACAATGTGACCAAAAATGTCCCTACTTAGGTCACGTGATTATAACTGAGCAAACTCCATCCGCTCCGTCCTCCATGAGGAAAACTCAAAGGAAGAGGAGCTCGTGTTGATATTTCTAAACATTGTTACTGTGACGTTATGAGAATATAAAAAAAAAACACACAACCAGAGAGAGAACCAGATTATTACAAACATGTCAGAGTCTGAAAAAAATAAAACTTCGAAATAATACAGTTTCAAACAAAACATCTGCTTGAGAGGAGTTTTTTAATTAATTAGAATGAGGTGCCCGAATAAGTGATGTAATTCTTATTCTTTAACAACACAATTTATAATAAATAGCTTGTTAGTTATCAGCTGTCAGACTATTAAAAAATGTAGATAATAAACTGTAAGTCATAGAAAATAAAGGTGTAAATTCTCCAACAGGTGAAAGATCAGTTTAGTAAATTCTCATCATCATATTTTCAGTCATTACTTGAATGTGGCATGAAGGCTCGACTGAGACAACGAGCACCTGTAACTGAATCATTTTGACGCAGTAAATGTTAATAATCAATAACTCACTGATCCCGATCTGCATCCCAAATTCTACCATTTGCCTACAGTAGCCGTCATAGTGCACACGTTCATCACAGTAAGTGGGGCATTTATAAAAAGTCAAAATGTATAAATGTTACTGTATGTATTGCAACATGTAATACAGTACTACTATAAGGTGTGGTGTGTGTGTGTGTGTGTGTGTGTGTGTGAGTGTGTGAGTGTGTGTGTGTGTGTGTGTGTGTGTGGGTGTGATGACACTCAATATTGACCTGGCAAACATTAACTCGCTGTTTTGAACATTGACTCTCGTAACACTTGACTTGAAATCTTTGTGGAGGATCTTAAAGGTGCAGTGTGTAGAATTTATTGGTCCTCTTCCATGTTGCACCGCCATGTTTCTACAGTAGCCCAGAAGGGACAAACCAAACACTGGCTCTACAGAGGGCCTTTTGCGTTTTTCGCAGCCACTGTAGGTTTTGAAGGGGAGGGTGATGGCGAGGGGGGACGAAGGGTTGCAATCTGCAACCTCACCACTAGATGCCACTAAATCCTACACACAGGTCCTTTAAGCACATGATCAACCCCCCAAGAGACAAACACTAGAGCTGCAGTCGATTAATCGATTAGTTGCCAACTATTAAATTAATAGGCAACTATGTTGATTATCGATTAATCATTTGGAGTTGATCTATAAGAAAAAAATGTACAAATTCTCTGGTTCCACCTTCTCAAATGTGAATATTTTCTGGTTTCTTTTGTCCTTTGTGACAGTAAACTGAATATCTTTGAGTCGTGGGTCAAGACGTCACCTGGGAAACAGCGATCGAAATTTTTTACCATATTCTGACATACAGACCAAACAACTAATCAATTAATTGATAAAATAATCCACAGGTTAATCGATAATGAAAATAATCGTAAATTGCAGCCCTAATAAACACTTGAGAATCATTTGTTTGTCTGACGTTTCTGAAAAATTGCTTCAAATAACAATTATTTTAATTTTTAGTTAATCTGCTGATTATTTTTCTATAAAGAGATTCATTGTTTGGTCCATAAAACGTCAAAAACAATTGAAAAATGCCCGTCACAGTTTCCCAGAGCCCAGAGTTACATATACACGCACATTTTTTTTTTTTGCATTTTTGCTCAAAAAATGACTAAAGAATGATCAAAATAGTCTCCTAAACATGCTGACAGTAGCGTCATTTTAGTCTAATTCATAAATCAACTTTCACTGTATGTGAATGTGGTGTTTAGTTTATGACAATAAATTATATCTTTGAATAAAGTTTAAATCTGTGCTTAAGATCAAATGTCAAAAACTTTCAAGTTGAGTGTTACCTTGATCTCATTTTTCAGGTTTCACTGTTTTCATGCCTTTCATTTTTATTTACATGTTTGATTTCAGGTCAGAAGTTCATGTGGCTTCTGTTTTTTTTTTTTGTTATGAACCCTCATGTGCCCGGTGGCTGCACGTTTCTTTCTTATGTTTAACATAATATCTGTGTATTTATTTATTGTTTGTGTTTTACCAAAAAGGAGTTTGGTGCAGTCAAACTGAGCAGCTGTGGACTGAACTTATTTTTGCGTTTTTGTTCCTGTTGCATCGTTTACCATTTAACCCCACAGACAGACCTGTAGTTTTCAGCCATGATGAAGAATGTAAAGAGTAAGAAATACTATTTTAAAAAGTAAGAATCCACTCAGAGAGTTTTCTTCCAGAGAAACACGTTATTCCTCCCAAGTCATAATTCACACACTGAACGTCTGTCTGGAAGTTTGTTTTTATCTGCATCAGCTTTCTGTTTCAAAAATCCAAAGTACGGTTTATCATACCCTGTGTGTGGTTGTGACATGTGGTCCTGAAGTATTACAAGTTTATTTATTATACAAATAAAAAATACAGATACAATCTTTTGTGTGTTTTTTTTGTTGCAAGGCGTCCCGAAAGATGAAAAACCACCAGACCACAGTGCTGTTCAATCTCACGCTGACACTTGTATTAAATGAATGAACGAGCAGAACACAGAAAAAGGACTTCTGCTGTAATCGTGGCCTCTTTGCAGCCGACTATAAAATAACAAATACATGTTCTTAAACGCTTCCCTGAACCTATCAAAACATTTCAGAGTGAGTCCTCATTATCTGGTGAGTTTTTATAAAACCTGAGCTGTACGGGAACACGGTTAATTTGTCACCAAAACAGACAGACAGACACAGCTGAGATGAACAAAATGAGTCTTTTATTTAAAGAAAATACTGCTTCAGTAGTCACAGAGTAATGTGAAACCTGTCTGAAAACAAGACACCTTTACATAAGCAGTGGCGGGAAACATGAGCCCATCAGTCATGTGGTCACTCAGGCTGATATAAAAGTTTATTTGAACTTGTTCTGGTATTTTTTTTTTTTTTTTTTTTTTTACAATGACTGTGATCTGAAAGTCTTTGGTTTTCTACTAGAGTGCTGAAATGATGTGGTTCAGTTTTTTTTACAGGAAAATGTTTTGCAAAGTAAATAATCCTGCATTGCCTTTGAAATGCATAGACGTAAACATGATTTAGATTACAAAAAAAGGACACTTCTTCTTTTTTTTCTTTTTTAAAGGAGACATATCAGGCTGAACCGAGAGGCTGCGTCTAAAGGGTCAGTATAAGATAAATAAAGAGTTTTGTGAACTGAAAATCATGCAAAGATATTCTAACAGAGCCCGAGAATATAAATATAGACCTGGAAATGTGCATGATACGTCCCCTTTAAGAACACAAAAGTTTTTCCTTTTCAAACGTACATATTACAAACTTAAAGTTACAGCCACTGATAGTTTTAAATATCTGTGCATCATAAATAGTAAATGATTGTATAGCAGAAGGTTTTTGGAATGTGCAGCATGTGTTTTCATACATAGCTTTACTGCCTCTAACAGCACAACACGAAAAACACTGAGCCTGAGTAAATGGATAATAAGACATGACACATTAAAAGGCATCAAACAGCCTTTTAAGGTCAAGGTGAGAGTAAAGTTCAAGGACATTTTTGTGTGTTCGACACTTAAAAATAAGAGAATCAGAGTTTTTTTTTGGAGAACTTAAAGACTGACAAACTTTTTAAAGGTGTTCTTGACGGTTCGTACTCTCTTCTGTTAAGGATTTTAATTCTCATGAGCTCACATCATACAATACGACTGCCTTTCTTTCTATTCTTACTCACTTTTCCTGAATAATAATTCCTGGAGCTGGACAGAGCCTGCTGTCCTTTGACTTTTTTTTTTGTGTTGTTGTTGGCACCATAAAAAGGCACAGAGAGATGACAGAAGGCACAGGAGTCAAATATCCTCTACAAGCAGGAACAGCAGATATATATATATATACGATTCAGTGATCCTCCGGTCTGCTTCCGTGAGGACGTTAGGAGGACGTGTGCGAATCATTTATTCATGTATAATAACGCGAGTGATCAGGTGAGCTCTGTCTGTCTGGTTTGTGGAAGGAGGAGAGCTACGAGTCCTCCAGTCAGCAGCAGAGCCGACACCAGCAGAACTGGCACGGCGCAGTTTGTGTCCACCAAGTTTCCAAACACTACGTTACCCATGATCGCCGCCACTCGGCCCACTCCTGTGAAGAAACCGAGAGCAGAGGACCTGAAAGAAAGAAAGAAACAAACCGCAGGTTATTTATTGAAAAAAGACCTCATTTAATATGTTAACTATGAAGAGTCCTGCTGATTTATTTTGAGAATTTTTGAAAGTTAACAGTTTACTATTTGTTTTTATGCAAAAAAACACTACTGTAAACATTTGACTTGTCTCTGCCTACTTTATGTTTGCACCAATCACTGTGGAGTGTGTCTTATCTGCAATGTTTTTTGTCTTGTTTTTCATGCTGTACAAACACATAAAGCAGTAAATGGCTCATTCTAAAGGAAGGAAAATGATGTGTGATGTCTTGATCTGCTACACAGACATAAGCACTAACTTAAAAATGCAAGATTCAAGAAATATTATTTAATTAGAGCTCAGTACAAATACCAAAAAACATGGCTGAAAGCTTGAGAACATGTGACTGAATTTCTATTTTAATTATAGAGCGCTTTTCAAGATACTCAGACGATTTACACAAGTTAAGAAAGATCCTAAACTAAAAATTAAACAAACAAATAAATAAAAATGGTTCCCAATATTTCTATGTTGTAACCAGTTATTCACAGTCTTTGCCTGCTTAAAAATGACTTATAAGTTCAACAGACTGATTTGTCCTTCTTGGATTGTTTCATTTGAAGGATTTTTAGAGGCCTGAAGACATTATAATATTAATATATATATATTATAATATTCAGTATTTCACAGGGAAAATAGCAAATATTAGAAGAAAAATCTTTCTTATCCCTTTTATGATCATGTGACCACTCAGATTTATTGTGGGACTCCTTGCGAGCTATTATAAAATAAGAATGCAGATTAATGGCCAAACCTGAACCACTCTGTTTAATCCGTGGTTGAGTTTTGAGACGAGTTACCGTAGCTGGGTCGGGTAGAGCTCCGTTCCCACCACGTCCAGGGCGTTCCAGGCGATCACCGACACGCCGCTGAACACGCAGGAGAGGGCGAGACTCTGGGCTTTAGTCTGGACCACGTAGATGAGGAAGACACTGAGACTGGACACCAGCAGGCTGCAGGCTGGAGACACAAACCAAGAGGTGAGAGATGAGATTTAAGGTCAGACAGTGAGTTTAACAATTCTTAAGTGCAGGATTGAAGCATTTATTGATTAGTCAGCGGTCGGTTATCAGCTGCATGTGATTAATGGTGAAGTTAGATGACAGTCATGCAGCGATGTTCTGCTTACTGACAGAACGCAGGTGATTGGATGACTCATTGATATAAATGATGCTAAAAATTCAGACAAATAAAATTATAATCATTAGAATATTTTTTACTGTAGTTCCTCCTCACAAACATATTTCTGGTTAGGTTCTGATCAAGTTAGCTGGTTTACATAATAAATAATAATAATAATAAACTTTATTTATAGAGCACTTCTCCTAACAAAGTTACAAAATGCTTAACAGAAAAAGAAAGAAAAACCCAAATGCAAATAAAAACAGAGTTCCTAAAACACTGCGTGAGTGTGTATATATCTATAAATATAAAATAACAAGAGTGGGATGATAAAATATTTTTTAAATTCATAAGCGCTTCCTTATAAAACAATGTTTTAAGTGGATATTAAAAAGATGCTAAAGATGCAACTGTTGGCCACTGGCAGAGAAAAAGGAAAATCCAGCTGAGCCACATCCACTGATCTCAGCGATGACCAGACACATACAGCAGGGAGGCAATAAATAAATAAATAAATAAATAAATAAACAAACAAACCCTGGATACGATGTAGAGCGAGGCTATTGGACACTTTAAAAATGATCAGTAGAATTTTAAAATCAGTATGAAACATAACAGGAAGCGTTAGCACATGTGTCTTCTGTGAAAATGGAGAAGCATCTTGATATTTGTCATCAATCACAGATTATTTAATATTCTGTTAATTACAGGAGTCACAGAAAGATGTGACCAGATGGAGAAAATGAACTTCCTAAACAAAACAACTGAGATTCCCTTTAGCAAGTATTTTACCTCCCAATAAAGCAGATAAACATTCAAAGAACTTTTTGTATTACTATTATTAGACATAAAAACAAAGGTAGCACAGTGTGGATTAGAAATACATGATCAAATATTTTAAATGTAAGTGACATAAAATCATAGTTAATATTGATCCTGGGGAGGAACACAGTAAATTAAACCAGTGAGAAACACAATTTGATAAACCTAAGACTCACACAGCAGAGCCTTTCCTCCGATGCCGTCCATCATGAGAATAGTGAAGATGTTGCCCGGGAGATTTGATGCAGCGATGATGAAGCCCTCCATGTACACTGTCAGGAGGAAAGATACATGAAGGTGAGTGAGGACCGTATGAAGAAAACACATGGAGGACATGCAAACGTCACACTGAAGAATCACAATATACTCAAATATAAATGTTCAGGTTGTGTCTGAGCTGGTGCTCTTTGCCTTTTGGGGTCAGAGCTGAATTAAAAAAGTGAGATATCAAAGCAGTTCCTCTAACAGCTGGAAAAATAACATTTACTGAGGCAAACAAATGATCGAAAAGAATAAAAATAAATATCTTTTTATAGGACGTCACCGCTTAAATTTGCCTTGGTTCATTGTTTTGTTGTCTCTTCACTTCCTTTATGCTCCACTGTAGAGCTGCAATGATTAGTCTATTAATCAATCAACAGCAAATCAATCTGCAACTATTTTGACAATCAAACTATTGTTTTAGTCATTTTTTTAAGGTCAATGCCAAAAATTGCCAGTTGCAGCCTCTAAAATGTGACAATATGCAGCTTTTATGTGTCACATGTACATGACAGTAAACTGAATATCTTTGTTTTGGGCTGTTGATTGGACAAAACAAGACATTTGAAGACGACACCTTGGGCTCTAAGAAACTAAAACGGGCATTTTTTCATTATTTTTAGACATTTTATAAACAAAACGATTAATCGATAATTAAAGTAATTGCTAGTTGCAGCCCTACTCCACTGTACAGTATTTGTTTTAAAAAAACTCCTCTAAAATATATTTACACTATCTACTTTAAAGCTGGAGTACAGGACTTTTGTCTCCCCCTGCTGGCAGTGAGAGTAAAGGTTCAGCTATGATTACCTGACACAGGCATGCAGAATGCTCTCATGCACACCCTGAATGACGGCACACAGAGAGGGCCGGTGAAAATGGATATGTTTTGACGGTTCACCGGCCAACTGGGATTTGCCCCAGCATGCCAGTACATCACTGGCTGTAACCTACTGTTGCAGCTGCAAAACAGTGGATAAATTATTTTTTATGCGTCACACAACCCCCGCGAAATGACTCGTTTCACAATCAGAATTTCATCCATTAGGTTCTTTAACATTTGGAAAGTCTAGAAGAGCCCTATGATTAACAACCAAACAGCCAGCGCAGGACATGTTTACTGTGAAATACAGAGAGATTTATCTGGTGGTGATAAGCTTCATCAGCATTGTGTGAACTTGTTTGCAAGGACATTCATTTATATATAAAAGTTCCGTACTGCAAGTTTAACACTACTATAACTTACATTATTAAAGGTTATTTTAAAGAATGACAAAGTAACAATACACACAATTGTAGTACAACTGTAGCCTGGTAAAGATGATTTAGCAATAATTTATTTTAACTTAACCTCAAACTGCACCTTACTTTTAGACTAATTTTCCAGCTTCTCTTCAAAAGACGAGCTCTAAATTTGCGGTGCATGCTGAGCGGTAGAAAGCTGACGCTAATAAAGATTTGCATAAAATCTTCGTCATCTCAGATACACACCTGCTGTCTTGACTGGGTAGCAGTTTTGGTCGCTGAGTGAAGGCGGACGGGACACATTGGCACAGGGCGAGCCGCCGTCCTCCATTCTCGCAAAGAGCTCTGGGAACCACATCCACAGCCCGTAGTAACTACACACACACACGCACGCGCGCGCACACACACACACACAGTAGTAAGTTACACTTACATGTAGTTAAGTTACATGATGTCTGGTTGACATTATATACGTGATAAAATATTTCCAATGATTATTTCTCGCTGCCATTTAAAGCTGCAGAGCTGCCCGGTGTAGATTTATCACATCAGCAGTGTTAAAACACAAGTGATAAATTTAAGCCTCCAACTTGTATTTTTCCAAGCTTGACACCATCCGCACTGGCTGCATAACAGAAAGGAAAAGAAGAGCTCCAGTGTCACTACAGAGAGACGCTCCTGACTGAATGTAGACGGACAGATGTGGTTTCTCACCCAAAAGAGATGCAGTAGAAGATGATGAGCAGAACGATGCTCCTGGATTTGAGTGAACCATCAAATATCTGTTTAATAGGCACCAAACCCTGCAAGACAGAGCAGAAATGATTCAGAGTTACAGTGACATAAAAAGTAGAGCTGCAACAATTAGTTGATTAATAGATAAGTGAGTTGACTATTTTGATAATTGATCAATTGCTTTAGTCATTTTTTGAGCAAATAAATGCCAAAAATGTGCTGATTTCAGTGTCTGAGATGTGATGATGAGTCATGATTTGTCTGGATGTGTGACGATACCTTTTTAACAATACTGCCAAGTCGCCCTTTATGTGAGCTCCAAGTTTTTGTCTCATCCTGTTTCCCTCTTTGCTTGGAGCTGGTACACAAACCAAATTCCTGTGAAAGAGTTCAAAAATGAGTCATTACACTTACAGTATCGCAGGTTATTATAGAAGCAATATTGTATATAATATTTTTGTAAATTCATTTACATTTTTTTTGGCCATGATGTCAGTTGTGTCTTCAGTTCATATCAATTTTTTTGGTTTGTAGGATTTTTTTTATAGTTGAGGATGTGTCATTTACATCTCTGTTGTTGTATATTTGTACACCATTTCTATGTTTCAGTATTAGTAATTAAGCTAAACACATTAAATTTGTAAACCTAACAGTGCTAATGATATGTGATGGCATATAGAAACAGGATTTAGTTCATACCGGGAGAGTTTTTCCTTTCCTCCACATGTTCAGCGCAAACATCAAGCGGAAGACATGGATCGCCTCTTTCTCCCGGCCCGCCTGGCAAAGATATATCACAAACATATATACAATATATATCAAAGACAGCTCATAAGAGAAAGCGACATGAGCACTCAGCTGATGTTAAAATACCTCCATGAGGAACTTGGGGCTTTCAGGCATGAGCAGCTTGAAGAGGAGGGCTGAGGTGATGCTGGGGACAGAGCACAGCACCACAAACACTCTCCAGCTCTGGAAGTCCAGTCGTCCCAGTGAGAAATGTGCCCAGGTTCTGGGAATCACCAACCAGGCCAGACCTGCAGACAAAAACACAAACATTCACTCACTAAACACACAGTGCTTCAAACGATCCATTTCAGAATATGTACTTTTTCTTATTTTAATAACCCCTGCCGAGATAGTTATTTTTTATCCCTTCATGTATGAGTTTATGCCTTTTTGCTTTGAGGAAAGAAGCAGCTGATCAAACTTGTAATTCACCAGATGATTTCGCATTTTTTGGCTGGAACAATGAAAATAAGAGACAGACACATATGTTCCTTTGTATCAACAAGAATTTCTCAAAATGTCTTTGTTTTTAAAGATATTTGGGGGAATTTTGTTTGCTTTTATTTAGCACACGTGGAATCTGCAACACTTATTAAATGCTTTTATAATTATTTATGAATGTATTTGTTAAACAAATCCACATGTAGTTGTTTTTTTTAAGATTAGAGCATTTCATTGTTTTTAGCTTTGTGATTTACATCATTTTTTCTTTCTTTCCTATCAGCTGTTTTGTGTATCTGTTGATCTGAGTGGCTGCATAATACAATTGTCCTCAAAGGGATTAAAAAGCTGTATTAAATTCAATTATATTGGAAAAAATGAGAGCTTGACAGAACATCTTCAGCTAAAATTCAGGGGAAATGTTATTTGACGCTTGCAGAATTGCCTATTCATCGATCTCTAACTGTTATACTGTATCTCAGAATCTGTCCAGAAACCCCTGTATCATATTTCAGTTTTTTAGAACAATGAATGAAAGAGACCCTGCATGAGAAAGATAGAAAAGTGGAACAGAGGCTGACACTTTACTTCTGTATGGCATAGACATGACATTTTGTACAGACACATGGATCATTATGTAGTGGGGAACTCGTGATCACATATTCATGTTTGTTCCCACCTGCAGCCACGATGTTTCCTGCCATCCAGAAGGTGGCCAGAGCGCTGATCATCGCACCTCTCCTCAGGCGGGGCATAAACTCTGAGAAGTACGAGAAGATAACAGGAATCGATCCGCCGACCCTACAGAGGGAAACAAAACAGTTTTTATCTCTCAACTGTTTTCTTATAAGAAGAAATCTTGTTGAATTGGACCAAACGGATTCATTTTAGCACTGTGTTCTGGCAAATTTTTAAAAGTTACAAGACCAGAACTTTGAATTTGCTTGTTTTTGTAATTTTATTTATCTATTACTTATTAAGACCATACAGGTGTTGAAGAGATAAAAACCTGTTCTAAATACCTGTTGGTTACAGTATAGCATCTCTAAGTAATGATACTGACTTCATTCAGTGTGTGGGTGTCAACTAAATGACGACCATGTAAACATAAAAATGCAAAATTAAGCAAATCACATCCTCACCCGACGCCGCTAATGAACCGCAGCAACAGGAAGAGCCAGAACCAGGGAGCCATACTGGACAGACCTCCGAACAGTCCGTTCACTGTCAGGGACACGACTAGGACCTTGCGGCGCCCCCTCTGGTCAGCCAAGTATCCCCACATGTAGCCGCCCACCATCATTCCTGGAAAACAGGAAACAACAAGACTATGAGTAAAGTCACATTTGCTTTTAAGATTAGATTATATTAGATAGACACTGACAGTAAAATTGGGGTTTTTAATGTTTTTTAATTACTGTATAAATTACTTTCTGTTTAGTTTTGGTTGGTTTTCAGAGTGGGTTTGCTAATTTCAGACCATTAATTGTTTATTTAGTTTTTTTTTTGTTTGTTTTTTGCTGAATCTGTGAAATTTACTTTGAACTATTCTGTTATTTTTGGTCTTCATATAGACCATACCACTACATTCACAATACCCTCACTCCCACTAATACCTCAAGCTTTTTTTGCAGCATAACTTGCATAATACAATGATTTTTCACATATTGTAAAAAATTACTTTGTGTGTATATATACTATTTATATGTATATATACAACTGTATATTCCTTGTAAATATAAAATAGTTTTTACCTTTTCCCAGTTTAAATATTTTAATATTTGTTATTACATTTTCTCTGTGTGTAGTGTGGAGGGAGCTACAACTGCATTTCATTGTGCAATCCTTTATTATACTGACAATTAAACTGTTAATCTCTCTACACTGCACCATCATGTTAAGTGTTAGTATCCCACTGAGACAAATTAATTTATATGTGTTGTGACTCATTCAAGATATGGAGGTTTGACAGAGATATTACTGTTCTCTGGGGACGTGGTGTTGCTCTGAATGTTTTATCCACAGGTATTTTATTTACTTGCTTAAATACGAGAATTATTAAATGACTGTGCGTGATTCACCGAGGAAAATACTGGCAGTCAGCAGGCCCATGTCTGAGGAGCTCAGCAGCAGATCACAGCGGGCCGTTGGCAGGAGAAAAGACACACAGAGAATCTCGATGGCGTCGCTGGCATTGGCCCAGCCGCACACCAGCAGCAGCAGCCAGTGGAACAAACCAAAACCTGTAAGCAGACACAGAACAAAGAGACGAGTTATCCTTTAAAGAATCAACTGTCTGTCTCGACAGTAATGTCTTGCTGCTTCGCTCAATATGGTCAGCAGACAGCTCGCTCTCCCTCCTGAGATAGTGAACCCCAAATTCCTCCTGATGGCTGTGTGTTGATGGCCGATGGCATGTAAGTGTGTGTTTGAATGAGTGAGCACAGAATCACTGTGGGGCGCTTTGGATAGGAAGCACTGTATCGCTCCTGATGAGCAGGTTGGCACCTTGTATGGTAGCCTCTGCCATCAGTGTGTGAGTGTGTGTGTGAATGTTGGTGTGTATTACAAAGCACTTTAACAAGGCTAGAAAAGTGCTATATAAATGCAGTCTGTTCACCATTTAATCACATAAGGTAGCATATTATTTCTATTATTTCTTTTTTTTTAAAATTTAAAATCCTGAACAAAACATGTCAAGATATACAAGTTTTAAAGATACTGTCAAATCTAATTTGGTAGAAACATAGCTTGAATCATTCATGATAATGTAGGTGAATGACATTTTGAAAATGTCACCTAACATTGTGATTGTTGGCTGTATCGCTGTAAAGTTTACAATCCTTCAGACAATGAAAACACAGAGAGGCATTATTTCACTTCTGACATTTAATAGCAGGACATAAATAACAGCCAACAGTAACTATGATATCATAAAACTCTGATTTACCTGCTTCCTCTACTGCTTCCTCAAATGTTAATCTTCTTTGTGAACTTCCATCAGCATCATGTGTGATGTTTGAGGCGCTCCTGTCGAAAATTATTTCACCTAGAAAACAGCCAAACACACATAAAGAGGTGACGTGAAATGGAAGCTCAAGACACAATAAGAGCAGTGAGCAGCAATTAGTCGATGAATTGATTAATCAAATGAATTAATCGGCTACTATTTTGATAATAGTATCATTGTATCAGTAATTTTTCAAGCACATTTTCTGGTTCCAGCTTCTCAAACGTGAAGATTTGCTGTTTCTCTTTGTCATATATGACATTAAACTGAATATTGGACTGTTAGTCAGAAAAAACTAGTCATAGTCTAAATGATCAAAAGATGAATCGAGAAAATAATAAGCAGTCACAAACTAAAAATGAATGACTAAATTAACTTGTGTTTCATCAAATTACCACAAATTAAATTGGAAAATTAGAAAATAAGGGCCAAGAAGTATTCTAGTTTAGGAGGACTGGTTGGTTTCTGTTTCCTTGGTACAAAATATAATAAAGTTACTATCTATAGTGTCTGAGCTGAAACAATTAAGACTATTAATTGATTAGATGATTAGCTGAGGAGAAAATTAACAACTATTTTGATCATTGATTAATCATAAGAGTCGAAAAATGCCAAAATGTCACTAGTCCCATTTTCTAAAATAGGATGATTTGCTGCTTTGCCGTGCATAATAACATGCTGATTATCTTTGATGTATCTTTCTGACATTTTATAGAAACATAATGATTAGTTGAGAAAATAATTGATGGCTCTATTCTATTAGTGTGTGCTGTACTTGAGGGGAGCTAGAATGTAAATACATGTTTCTGATAGCCTGAAAATAAGACCTTGAGATGTGCTTGCCTGGATAAAATATGCTGCATACCCAGTGGTGGAAGAAGTACTCAGATCCTTTACTTAAGTAAAAGTAGCAATACTACAATGAAAAAAATACTTCATAACAGGTAAAAGTCCTGCATTCAAAAGCCTACTTAAGTAAAAGTACATAAGTATTGTGACCAAAATGCGCTTAAAGTATCAAAAATAAAAATACTAATTATGCAAAATGGCCCATTTTAGAGTGTTATATTCATCATACATGTGTATATATTATTTTAATATTAAAACTGATTAATTGATGTGTACATGTAAGCAACATTTTTATGTTGTCAAGGTTGAGCTAATTAACACCTTATACTGTTAAATAGTCTAAACTATAACAATGCATATAACAAAACTGACTGGCATATGTTTTATGTTAAAATATTAATCTGAAAAGTAACTAGTAACTGCAGCTGTGAAATAAATATAGTGGAGTAAAAAGTGCAATATTTGCTTCTGAAATGTAGTGGAGTAGAAGTATAAAGTAGCAGAAAATGGAAATACTAAAGTAAATGTACCTGGTAACATTTTGCTACTGTGCATATGTGATTAGGTGTCCATATGAACAGTGGAAGAGGTTTTCCTCACTGTAATCATTCCTCCTGTTCATACTATCTATTAAAAGATCCCCTTCAAATGCTCTTTCAATGTAAGTGATGGAGGCCAAAATCCACACAATTATTTTGTACAAAAATGCATTTAAATGCAGAAGGCTTTGTGGAAAGATTATACTTGGGGTGAAAACTGCAATTTGTATTAAAGAAATGTATCTATTTTTGTTTTGCACAATTGCAAGTTAACTGTAACCTTCCTACAGTAATAATAATCAGTTTTTTCAGATGACATTAATTGCATAACTAATGATGTTTTGGTTGTTTTTCACAGTAGTTTTTTCAGTCTGTAGTCCCTGTATGTTAAATATATTGGTAGGATGAGAGTTAAAGACACTTTTTTTTTCTAAGTGCATTATGAAGGGATCTTCTAATGGCCAGTATGAACAGGAGGAATAATTACAGCAAGAAAAACACGTTTCAGTGTTCATGTGGACACCTGACTGTTGGACACCTGACCAGATTGCAGCTCTCTGTGTGTCTGAGCAGTAAATAAAACACGAGTTAAACCTCAGTTAATGCACAGTGAAGTGATGGAGTGGCAAAACTTCACCTTCATCTGAGTCGAGCTCGTCTGGCTGCAGGTAGTCTCCGGTGAGAAGCGGCTCTCGCGCCTCCGTGTCTCCGGTATGCGCGTGACGAGACATCCCCCTCCAAAAAAAATACAGTCGGATGTGTCTAATATGGGCACCGTGTAGGCACTTTAACTACTCAACTGCACCCTTGTCCTGTGCAGGTCCATGTTACTGTTGCAACCGCCGCGTCTGTCCCATGACTGCCGAGCTCGCTGCTAAGCTAACCTGTCAAGAAGGAGGACCAGGAAGTGGAAAGAAGACAGCGGCCGTTCGCACGTCCACAGCGTCCTCCCAGTCAGCCAGGCAGTGTGGTTTACTTACAAGACACTGAGCCAGAAACACAGCCGTGCTTTATCGTCACATGAGCAGCCGAGAGGTGAACGCAAGCAGCTAAATAAAAGCAGACGCGTCCGTCCGAGCGGAGAGCAGAGAGGGCAGCCGTTGGTTGACGTTACCTCCCCTTGTGTTTTCTAAAAAACTAGATTGAAGATGGCGACCAGTTCGGAGCGCAGTCCTCCTCCGTTCCCCGACTCGGAGGACCAAGATGTTCTGGACGCTGAAGACGTCGGAGGAGGCCGAGACAGTGATGAAGACGACGGGGACGACCTCTTCATGAGCGCGGTAACGTCTGAATGAGGTTAACGGTCATTTCACGCGAGTTTAGCCGCCGCGGATATGGCTAACTGACATTAACTGACATTAACGGCTAACTTACACAGTCAGCTAACGTCAGCGAAGAAAGCTAATGAGCAAAAGTTTTGAGAGGAACATTTAGCTGTTTTTAACGTAGGAATAACGTTAAGTAAATAGTGTCGACTTTGCCAACTGTCATGTCAGATAATGTTTGAATTGCAGCATTTACTTTAACTTAAATTATCAATGCAGTGTACTTGTTTTGATGCAGAAAATCTGTCCTACTTACGACTAACGTTAGCTTTTAGCAGCTTTTGGTGGTCCTTGACACGGCTGCAAACATCATTTGTATTATTGATTTTCGTCCTTAAAAAGTTGCAGTATGGAGAACTGCCTAGCTGTGATTTTTTTTCATCAGATCCCGATTGGGAAACCAGAAATTAATGTAACGCGCTTTCTATTTGGTTTATAGTAGAAGGATGATGATTGTGCAAAATATATTTGGTATTTTCATAGAGTTGAATAGTCTCAGGTTGAAATTGCACCGTCGTCCTAAATCTGAAGGTATCCTCCTCCTCAGCAGCATTCTGGATGTGCAGATTTTTAGGCCAGGCATGCAGCAAGAAGGAGTCTAATCATAGCAATCTGCAGGGGATTATGTCTGTGTGCTTTGACTGTAAAAGTTGACATTACCATAAAGGGGATTGTATTACTTTAGGTGTATCAGTGGTTCAAATTCAGGCTGTTTTTGAATGAGGATTAAAAAGCTGGCTCGGGAAGCCTGCTGTCATGTGAGTCAGCTGTGGTCACATGGTCAGAACCCGGATGTTTTCCTACAGTCAAAGTTCAGAGGACAGATAGGAAAGTTGCTGTCTTTGACTCTTTTTTTTTTTTTTTTTTTTTTTTGAGCGCTGCATTCACTGCTGCATGGAAAACATTACTCAGCAGTTGTGGATTTTACATTTAACTGCCTGTAGCTGAAGTAATGTTTGGAAATGTACCAGGTAGAGGTCACATGTGGATTCCGAGTGGCTTCCAACAGAAAAGAGCTGTGTTAATCAGTTTATTATAGATCAATCTGGCCTTTTAACTGTGCATTTGACATTTGATTAAACACTGTCGCGCTGTGTCAAGAAACACTTTATGTAGTATTACTCACCTTGATAAAACATACGCCCAAAGTGTATGCCCAAAACCTGTCATTGCTTTTCTTAAGTTACAACATACTTACTTTTTGATTTTAAAGGAATATTTTTATTATCAGCTACACACACCCAGTAGCTTGGAATGACAAAAAATACTGTTTTTCTCAGAATCAAGTTGAACAGTACCATACAAATGAGTAAGCAAACATCAAGCTGTTCAGTAATAAATCTGAACCGGCAGCCTTATTCCCCACTTATCTACTGCAGATAATCCTGAAAACTATTTCAATATGTTTATACCTGTTTCATTGTCCTAACAGCTATTAAAACCTTTGAATATTTGGTACAATCCATTAAAGACCCTTTAAAATAGTTATGTGGTTGATGGTGGTTTAAGTTGATTTATTTTGTAGAAGTGATGTGTTAAGCAATATTTTAGTGAAAATACATACAAGAGCAGAGCTGCAACGATTAATCGATCAACAGGAAATTAATCGCCAACTATTTTGATAGTGGATTAGTCGTTTTAAGTCTTGGTTTTTTTGTTTTTTTTAAATGCCCAAAGCGTACTTTTTTTGTCTGGCATATTAGGCTATGGGTGGTGAGTAATTGATTACTTCACCTAAACCAACTTCCAACCAACATGTCCAAGGTGATGGTTGGGCTCAGTGAAATTGTGATGGGGCATTTTTCACTATATTCTGAATCTGGAAAAGAATGAACAGATGGATAACTGTTAGTTTCAGCAGTATGTTGTTCAAAACATAATATCTTTTCTTCCCTATCTACAGACCAACGCTCCACTGACCGAAATGGATCCCACACTACCATCTGCTACTCAGCCCAGTGATGTTTTAATGAATCCTCCCAGCGATATCATGAATGACCCATTAATTGAACCCATCAGCAGCCAAACAGAAACCAAACCAGCCAGTGAAGTTGTCAGCGAGCTCTCGGATGATTTTGTCGACCTAACAAACAACCTGATGACTCCTGATGACACAATTGTAGCTGTAAGTGCTGCTGCAGATGCAGCAAAAGACTCAACTGAAATCCCTCTAGATGAACCCTCAGATGAATTTGTTGACATATTGGGAAGTGAAACTGAAGCGCTGCGAGAGGAAGTAGTGTCTGCAGATGTTACTGTCGGAGTAGAAACAGATAAAAGTGAAGTGACAAGCAGTGTCACAGATCCCCCTGGTGACGCTCAACAGGAAGTAAAAGAAACTTTCACTGCTCCGATTATCGACATCAGCAGCGATTTGTCTGAAAACCTTTTACAACAACCACCTGGCAGTGACAAAATTCTTGACCCTTTCGTTGACCTTCTTAGTGATCCTCCACCCGCTGAGGCCAAAAAGCCCAGCACCAGGTCAGACCTGTTTGAAGATGACGGAAGCGACTTGTTTGCAGAACCACTGCAGACTACATCTGCCAAGCAACCACAGAAAAGCCTCTTCGGTGAACCTGACGAGGATCTGTTCAGTGAGCCGCTGGGTGCCACCACAAAGAAAACCATCAGTAAAGAGCAGACAGACAAATCTGTCACAACCGAGGCTGCTGTTAGCGCTGGTAGCAGCATAAGTGGGCCTCTGCAAGAGAGTAACCAGGCAGAGCCTGCTGATATCTTCACTGAGGAAGCCATCGTCACGGCACCCAGCAGTGTCAACTCCAAGGCTAATGGAGTCCACTCTGAAGAAGACACGGATATATTTGCAGGTGGGGATTTATTGACAGGATTTATCTGTGGTCATATATTCCAAAGTTCACCTACTAGCTTTTTACAAAGCTTTTATGAAACTTTCTCAAGTGAACATCGAGTTAACATGACTTAACATACGTGCACCAACAACTACAATGGCCTAGGATGAAAATGCGGGGTTCAATCCTGTTTCAAAAATCAAAAATGTTAGAAGTTATAAGATAATCTGCTCTAATTTATCTTATCTAAATGACTCAGATTGTCTTATTGAGGCATTGCTTTATGTTCTTTTACAGTTCTGGTATTTTTGCCCTCGTTAGATGTTACGATTACAAGATCAGCATTTTAAACCCCTGCTTCAGCTTTATTGTTGTCAAGTGTTGTCTTGCCGTCAAATACAAAACAAAACATACTCAGACATGAACAAAAAGCATAAGAAAATGCATAAAACATACAGTTAAACCCCACACACAAGCTCACAAAAAACTTCAGTGACAACATAACATAAAACCAGTTTTACATCCAGCCATTCTTGTCCCACCAAAGATCATCATCATCCACCGATATTATACGAAAGACTGATCAACACTTGACCAGCAAGGATGCTCCAATTTGTTCCAAACAATAGAGGATATAATTTCCAACAAAAGTAAAGCCATGTTCATCTGGCTGAACTGTAATTTTATTTGTGTCTTTTCTTTTCCCACAGAAGCCACAGTGGAGCTTTCTCTCGACAGTCCGCGGAATGAGAGAAAGAAGGATGCGGCTGCCAAACCGTCTGCATCCGCTCCCTCTCTGTCAGCAGCTGCCAGCCTGGTCAAGCCTCAGGCTGCTGCCCTGGACGAGGTACATGCATGTCTAACCCCAGAGTGAAATTCCCTGTATAACTGCAACAAAGTAATGACTGTTCTGTTTGTTATTTCTGCACCGGTTAATTTATTTAAAAATATAACAGCGTTCTGAGAAGTCGGGAATAAAAGGTTGTTTTGTATTCACTTTTGAGGCAGTTTGACATCCTACCAGAGTAGGAAGTCAACTGTAAAATAGAAGTGCTTGGTGACTGGAAGATCAATGTTTCACTCTCTGTTTAATATTTGTTACAGTTGGAAGAAGAGGAAGAAGAAGAGCAGGAAGACAAATTTGATATCTTTGTCTCTGTCACTAACCCTGAAAAAATAGGTGAGGTTTATTTAATTCTGTTTTGATTAAGTAATGTAATGTTTATCTGGGTTTTTTTCTGTCCATTGCAATAAGACAAAGGTTATTCTGAGGTACATGAGTCCTTCATTTGATTATTTCAAACTTCTGAAAAAGACAAAGCAACGAAGGAGAGAAAAGTGATATAAACAGGACCATAAAGTAAATCCACAAGTCCCTCAATATTTGTATCATATTTGTGCCTGTTTTTTCTGCCTCTACTCATTGAATGCCTTTCTTATGTTTCAGGGGACGGGATGAACGCCTACATGGCCTACAAAGTAGCCACACAGGTAAAACCCTGTCAGTGATAGAGCGTTTAACCGGATCTAACGTTGTCCATCTTTTATCCAGAGGAACTTAGTTCAGTTACTCATCAGATATGTGGTAACAATGTGTCAATAGAGGAAATGCTGGTCAGTGTTTTGTAGGAGAAACACCCATGGTACTGTTCTCGTAAAGCAAACAGAAGTTATATCAGAATTATGTGACATTTTATAGTAGTGATTCACCAAATAGTATACTGTAAAGTACATCAAATACACTAATATCTATGTTTCAACACAAGGCTTTAAGGGAGATTTGATGAGGAACTGTGTGACCACTGTTTCAGACCTCACTGCCCATGTTTCGCAACAAGACCTTCACAGTGAAGCGACGTTTCAGTGACTTCCTCGGCCTCTATGAGAAACTTTCTGAAAAACATGGCCCAAACGGATTCATCGTGCCTCCGCCACCAGAGAAGAGCATCCTGGGTAGGCTGAATTGCTTCAACTGTTGCTGTAACTAGAAGTTTAATCCTCATCAGTTGTGAAAATGCATGTGGTCTTGTCACAGGTATGACAAAAGTGAAGGTGGGAAAGGAAGATTCCTCTTCTACAGACTTTGTTGAGCGAAGAAGAGGTGCTTTGGAGAGGTAAGAGTGTTAGAAAAGGAAGGAAATTAAAGCTGCATCATGACAATTCAGGTGCAACAATCATAGGTTGCCTTTAGTTTGGACAAAAACATTCATGTCCATCTAATATCTAGCAAACAAGGGTAAAGTTATTATGATATGAAGTTGTAATCAGTGGAGGAAAGAAGTTTTTTACACCCATTTTCCCATTTTAACAGGTATCTCCAGAGGGTGGTGACTCACCCATCACTTCTTCAAGATCCTGATGTCAGAGAGTTCCTGGAGAGAGACGAAGTAGGACAAAATTGATGCTTTAATGCCTTTTAGGAGACAAACATTTATTTAGTTTTCTGTCTGAATCACTGAAATCCTGCACATTTAGACCATGAATACTTCAGGCGCACAACTTCAGCACATTTTTGCTCTTTACTTTTATTCAGTTGTTTTTTATATTTGAAGTTTTACTATATTTTAAAAGCACAGTCTGCCAGTGACTGTGTTACAGCTGTGATATGTGTGTGTGTGTGTGTGTGTGTGTGTGTGTGTGTGTGTGTGTGTGTGTGTGTGTGTGTGTGTGTCTTCAGTTGCCTAGAGCAGTGAGCACCCAGGCTCTGAGTGGCGCCGGCTTCCTGAAAATGATCAACAAAGCAACAGATGCTGTCAGTAAAATGACCATCAAGATGAATGAATCAGACGTGGTGAGTTCAGCTGTAAACACAAACTCCTGCTGCTCTCAACAGTTTTCATTTCCGAGAAAATCTGATGCAGCAGATGGTTTCTGTGATGAGGAAATCTACCAATTTTTCTCAAAAGCAGCAAAACCGCAACATTCCCGAGTCGAACGCGCCTGGGGACCTTTGTTGCATGTCACACACCCCTCTCACTCTCCCCCTTGTTTCCTGTCTGCTTCTCCACTGTCAACTGTTGAATAAAGGCAAAAGAATGCATTAAAAAAAAGAGCAGAAAGTTTCGGTATTTAGAACATGAGTATAAGCTTCCAGCGAAAGACTGATGACACATTCAGGCTGCAGGACTGAACAGCACAGTACATATCAGGTACTTCTTTTCCGGAGAAGCTTGACATTAGTCAGAACAGAGCTGTACATTTTTTTTTGTTGTTTTTCATGATTAATTTGAAGAATTTTCACTGGGCGAGATCACTTTTATTTGTGTTCTTGTGTTACGACTATTTATTCTGAACGGCCCTGATAGATGAAAGCACAGATGGGCACTTAGTGTGTGTCCAGTGATTGTTTTGTTTGCTGTGGTGCACGCTAACATTTGGCAAACTGTATATTTAGTGGATGGCGCCATAGTTCATTAAACACCCAGGGTGAGGCAGTCATGTTGATACAAAATGGTGAACTGATTAAAGAACCTGTTTGTCAAAAAGTTGGTGTATACAAAGTGACTGAGCACTGAGTGAAATTACCATCAGTAAATGTATGAATAATAACACATACATGCATGCACTGAACTGAGAAGTTCCTTAAATAAAAGTAAAAAATATATTTCAGCTGAATAAATGCAAAAGAAATGTCTTAAACTACACAGTATACATGTTGATGTTTCTATATACATGTAGAAAGTCTGAAAAAGTAATACAATTAACACACTGACACTTCTAGGGCTAATTTGCTTTTTAGGGAATTATTTCACCTTACAAACCAAACAAGTATGAAATAATTTTACAATAACTTATACATTTTATCCAGTTTAATCCAGTTAATCTTGGTCATAATGTCATAAGAGCTCAGTCCTCCTCAGTGCACCTGATATCGACAGAAATACTGAAGCCAAGTTTAGAAATCAATATGTAGAATCAGTGTTATTGTAAACACGTTGGGGCCTTGTTGTTGCAGTTGTACTAACAGTTTGTTTTGCTGCAGTGGTTTGAGGAGAAGCTGCAGGAGGTGGAGTCTGCAGACCAGCAGTTCAGGAAGCTCCACGCGCTGGTCGAATCCCTGGTCGTCCACAGAAAAGGTTAGCCGTGTCCAACTATGAAGAGCTTCACTTCCTGTTGCTTCCTAACATGATTACCTATCGGTCACATTATGAGAAGAGCACCACAACATGCAGTCAGAAACCAGTATGAAAACAATATCTGTAGGAATCAATGTATCCAAATACATTTTGACAGGAGATATTACTCAGACTAGCTTGATGCTTTTTTAAAGCTCTTTATTTTTATTCTACATTCTTCAACCAGCTGAAAAATAAAAGTTTTATTATGATAATGGCTTTAATGCCGGTGAGACAGAATAAAGATAAGCTACAGTAGCATCTTATACTGTGACCTTTCCTTTACTCTGGTGATTCTTTACAGCCTTCAGAAGGCAGCAGGTATCTGTTAGAAATTCACCTTAAAAAGATTCAGCATCTGCTCTTGGCAGGATATTTGAACTGCTGTATATTCATGTATATTCCATTTTGAAACTCTGCACATTCCAGATAATATGGGCCACAAACGATGATTTTCATTATTGATTTAATCTGTTGATTAGTTTCTTGACTGATTGATTAGTTTGTTTGGTCTATGAAATGTCAGAAAATGGTGAAATATGTCGATCACTGTTCTCTTAAGCCCAAGATGCAAACTCAAATGTTCTGTTTTATCCTGACCAACCATCCACAACCCAAAGGTTTAGTTTACTATCATAGACGACTAAAGAAACCAGAAAATATTCACATTTAAGAAGCTGGAATCAGATAAATTGGACATATTTTCTCAAATAATGACTTACTACAATTAATCAATAACCAAAATACTTAGCGATTTAATTTTCTGTCGATCAGCTAAACAATTAATCCACTAGTTGCTGCAGCTGTACAGACAACAATAAGTCTCCTTTGATGAAAGGATTCCCAATTTGTTAGTATGTCACAACTGGTTTCAGTTCATTTAGGTGAACAAATAAACGCAGACAGAAATTACCCTTCATGCTCTCAACAAGAGGAGTTCTGTTATCAGCTGCACACAGCTCCCCCTCTCCTTCCTCTTCTCTCCCTCTAGCGTCTGCCCTCTGACTGGCTCATATTTGACCCGCCTTCTTGACAGTTTGCACCAATCAAAACACAAATGACAACCTATGACAGACAGGGTATCTTTAAACCTTGTGGTATGTCTCTACCTCCCTAAACACCTGTAAAGTATGTACTCTGAGGACAAGTCGTGACATGTATGCTCCACAGTCAGAACAGTATTTCACAAAACCACGCCCAGAAAGTTGTTGCAGATCACCCCTTCTATATTTCATGTTTTTGGTAGTAAAACGGTAGAAAAAAAAGGCTTGCGGTTGCATTAACATTTGCCTGTCTTTTCCCCTCCAGAGCTGTCGTTGAACACAGCGAGCTTTGCCAAAAGCACGGCCATGCTGGGCAGCGCAGAGGACAACACCGCTCTGTCCCGCGCCCTCTCCCAGCTGGCAGAGGTAGAGGACAAGATGGAGCAGTTACACCAGGACCAGGCAGCAAACGACACCTTCCGCTTCGCTGAACTCATCGCGGATTTTATACGCTTGCTCGGCGCCGTGAGGGTACTGAGAATTTATGTTAATCTAATTCCTGGACATCATAAATGATCCTGTGTAGTGAAGGACAGATGAAATAAAACTCCCACAAAATGTAGAACATGAGCATTTATATTTTACAAAGGTTGAGGCCTACCTTCATGGTGCTTTGGTTCACTGTTCTTTATATCTGTCTCTGGGAGTTAAAATGGTAAACTGTCAGGTTAAATCAGCCTTCCAGTCCAAGTAGTTGTGTTTAATCCTCATGAGAAAATAAAGAACAGAAAGTTTAGTAACAAAATATGATGCCACTAAAGTGAGTAATTCAAGAATGCAGCGAGAAGGAAAGGCAGATTAATGGATTAAATGATTAATTTAGTATTTAATTGTACAGTCTTTCAGACTTCGCTGACACAATATATTCAAAAGCTGAAGGTCGCCTTTAGTGAGTCTGGTTTAATTATAATAGGGACCTTGAATAAATAGCTCATGTACAGTAAATCCTCTAAATATAAACATGAAACGGTTCTGTGTGTTTGTGACCTGCAGGGGTCGTTTGATCACCGGATGAAGGCGTGGCAGCGTTGGCAGGATGCGCAGGCCATGTTGCAGAAGAAGAGGGAGGTTGAGGCCAAACTGCTGTGGGCCAACAAGCCAGATAAACTGCAGCTGGCCAAAGAGGAGATCGCCGAGGTAAAACACACGCCAAAATCAACACGGTCCAAATAACAAGACAAGGCTGGAGTTTGATGTGGTCTTTTCAAGATTCAAGATTGTTTGAACATGGGAGATTATATGTTCCCTTCTTGTTAACAGTGGGAGGCCAAGGTGACACAGTACGAGAGAGACTTTGAAAGAGTTTCTGCCACCGTGCGCAAGGAAGTCGTCCGCTTTGAGGTACCGATGCTGCATTTACATCCGTCACCAGACGGCTGAAAACGTCTGTCAATAGTGATTAATTTTTTTTCTTTTTTCTCTCTAACAGAAAGAAAAAGCTAAGAATTTCAAAAGGCAGATCATCCAGTACCTGGAGTCTCAGCTTCAGTCGCAGCAACAGGTGAGTGTCTGTTTAGTGAAACAGGAATATTTAATATATCCATAATCAATAATCTTCTTGTCAAACCAGTCTGTGTTCATTTACAAATAGTTGTGATATTGAGAAAGGTTTTGCAACTACATGCAACATGTCTGAATTTGTTGTGAGCATTTAGCTGATGATCTTAAACATTCATGATTGCAATAGTAGAATAAGGTAAAACTTTGAATTATGACAATGAAAAGAATGAAATTACATTCAGACGCATAATGACCTGCGATATTCCTGTGAACAGTTTTTTTAAGGGGAATATTTTAGGAAAAGAAACAACGCCCAGGGTTACTGGCGGTAACAGCTCGTGCAGTTTTAAAATGGTTCCCAGAATTCTGGGGACAGCAAACCCTCTTTGATCAGCTACTTGGTCAGAATTAGATTGGTAGTAACTTAATATAGCTCTCATGTGAACAGTTAACTGAGAGGCTGTTTTCAGTTAGAGACATTTTTAAAACAGTAACACTGGATTATATACACGCATCGTTTCCTGTGAATCTCTTGTGAATGAATGGTGGACTCTGCCACTAACAATGACAACTGCTATGTAGAGAGTTTATTACAGAATGAAAATACATTAAATGGTTATTGAAGACAGGTTTATGAGTGTAAATAATGAATCAGCAAAATTGTTAATTCAAGTTTCTACTGACTAGTTAATCCAGAACTAGGAAAGATACCTTTTAAATTCTTAGACAAGGCATCAGTTGTAAATCCTAAATGTTGACCAGCTCTTGTTAAATAATGAACCTGACAAATGTCGTCTCTTCCTTCTCCAGCTGATAAAGTACTGGGAGGCTTTCTTACCAGAAGCAAAAGCAATCGCCTAATCCTCGAGCACCAGCCTTCTGGACGACAAAACAGGCTGCCTTTTTCTTATACACTTTACCTCTTGCCTTTAAACCAAGGAAAAATGCGTGCATTGTAAAGGGAGATACAATCAACCTGTTTTTTTAATCACCTTTAACATATAGCTCTGTATTCTATTGTATTAATAATTGTATATTTTCATTTAACCTTCCACAAATATTTTCTTAATAGATGAAAAGAGTTTGCATATACAAAGATATGGACACACGAAAAAGCGTAAAGTGTAGATGAATGATTTCCATTAATTTCCACTAGAGAAGGGAAAGGAAACGAGTCCGTTGTTCTCAGGATTTTCTCCGACATGTGATCAGGAGCTCCTTCACATCAGCAGTGGTTAATTGTTTACAGTGCGGCTGCTCTCTCATCATATATTTCTGGGGACCCAGATGAAGAAAGTGGCCAACACTCTCACTCTGTTTCTTCTTTTTAATGACTCAAAGGGATAAAACAGTTAAAGTAAGAATTACGAGCACTTCCACCAGGTGGATTAAGTACTTAAGTACCAGCCATGTTTTGTTGTTTTTTGTTTTTTTTTTTCTTTCAGATTTAAAGTACTATTGATGCTGAGGGGTTGGGGGGGTTGCAGGGTTAAGAGAGGCATTAGATTAGCAGTCTACAGCTGTGGTCAAGGGTTGCATTGTAGGTCAAGCTTGTGGGTTTAATGTTTTAGGTATGATTTCAATCATTGTGCAAACTTAACTCTTGTAACTACACATGTCTGTGCCTTTTGAATCCGAGTAGTGTTTTATCTTCGGGCAGCAAATATAATCCAGTTTGGGAGAAAGTTGTACACAGTTGAGGCTTGTTAACAGTTACTTCCACAGCAGCCATAATGACGAGAGTGTTAGGCTTGAGTTTAAGAACCATACAGGTGTTTTCACATCATTTTGCCTTTTACTACAAATTCTTTTTTTTTGTTGTTGTTGTTGCGTTCTTTCCAAAGCTTTTTGAATGTGTTTATCTTGCAGGCAGCCTCAACTTCCAGAGACTTGAAACTTGCTTGAGATGTGCACCCATCACCGTTAATGTCATACGAGACTATTTGTGTGGTAATGCAGCTCAGACTTCTCAAATCAGTCAAGTAAGGGCTTTTTAAGCCATTACCAAGCAACAGTGACTAACCCTGAGCAAAATACAGTAAATCCTGACATGTTTACTACTTAAATTTGCCGTCTCAAGCAAACTGCAGGTCTCTACAAGCAGTGTGGTGTACTGTAGTGAAATAACTGGAAACCAGTGGCTGTCTGGAAGTTGGGATTCTGAGTCCTGCTTTGAAATGTGGTTGACAGTAATATTTGGGCTGTAACTGACGATTAATCATGTATAAAATGTCAGAAAATAATGATTGCCATTCGTGATTTCCCACAGTGACATCAGATTGTGGGTTTTGTCCAACTAGCAGTCCAAAAGATATTCAATTTAAAATCATATAAAACATTGAAAAGCAGCAAATCCTCACATTTGAGAAGCTGGAAACAGAATGTTTCGCATTTTTGTTTAATAAATAACTTAAACAATTAATCGGTTGTCAAAATAGTTGGTGATAGATTTTCTGTTGACTGACTAATCATTTCAGCACTACATGATACTGTGTGTGATTTCTAGTAAATGGGCAACAACATGCTAAAACACTGGAATGGTCCTTTTTTAAAACGGAGTCCAGAAAGCACCAGGACAGGAGCGATGATGTTGACTCATAGAGACGAGATTAATGTCAAATACTAAACATGCTGATGTCATAGTGAACCGAAATGCTTCCCTGATGCCTCAGTCTGCAGTTTGACGATCAAACAGTAACAAACCCGTGGCCGAGCTGCCATCTTTTGATTACAGCTTTAATTTCACATTTGCACACCGTGCAGCGATTACGCTACACCGTATCATTTGTCATTATTGCATCACTTGCGGACATTTCTTTGCACAAGCTTTTTGTTTTTTCTTTTGACAAATAGACAAATGCTAGTTTTCATCTAAGAGGAAATGAATGCTGTCAGACAGTGCTGAATGAAAACTGTGGATGGTTCAGCTTCATACCGCTTGTCATCACTTGTCAACGTGCAGAGCAATGTCAGCAACGTGCACTGTGTCATAGAAAATTTCTTTTAAAAATAAATCAATTAAAGTTGCACTGTTTACACTTGGAAATTTCAGTAAGAACATCAGACTCAAGTCTCTTTATTTCTGGAAACTGTAAATATTGCTGATGTGTATCATGTTCATTCCAAAACCAGGTAACATTGATATCTTTAGTCCTAATTGAAACACACGGTTCTGTGTATATACACTAGATCAGTGGTTCTCAAACTTTTTCACATCAAGGACCCCTGAACTGACACAAATTAGACCAGGGTACCACATCTGTTAAGAGTTTTGCTTTTAGATGTTTTGTTACGGAAAGTGTATGAAACCCATGACCCACATAGTCATACATATTGTTATTGTGTTACTTATGGATTGAATTATAATGAAAATAAGTGATTCCCCTTTTTGCTGGGGATCCCTGGACTCGCAGGACTACACAGCTGGTACTGTTTTTACAGTCTCCACTGGTCCACAAGGTCATAGATAAAACTCATTAAGACCTGAACATGTAAAATTATAGTCCAATTATATCTGCTGATATTAGCTTATTAGATTTATCAGTATCAGAATATACAGCACTTCCGTCTATAAGCTGAAAAGAGAAATTGCAGTACAGAAATGCCAATGACATGTCCAAAGTAATTTAGAAACTGGGCATAGTTTTTCCACCAAAGACCACTGACATTTATTTTTCAGCTGTAAAACAGAAAACCATCATTTATGGGTCACAATTCCTTAACAGCCAAATTTAAGGGATCCTTAAAAAGAAAAAACAAAATTAAAAATATCAGTGTCTGCCTCAAAAATCCGCTGTTGGTCAGGAAAGAACAACAAAATTGAATTGCTTCACTTCTCTCCCCCTAGAGGAATGAAAAACTTTCACTTTCGTGTTGAAGTGCTGGTATGGGCTTTATTACGAGGGTAACAGACATCTCATTTAATTTGATGCATGATTGTAACCTCACAAGACACATTAATGTTATTCAGGTCGTTAACTATATTCAACTGTAAACGTCCTCAAATGAACTTTTCTTATTCATTCACCAGAGCACTCTTAACTCCTCACAGACAGCTTCAGTACCAGCTTTGCTTTACCATTTATTAAAAACTATTTACAATATGATTCAGAGTTACAGACATCCAGACACCTTTTCATGTGTGCAGCGATGCACCTGGTTTGCACACAGCTGTGAAAACAGAAGCAGCGGTGAACCAGTGAACCGCTACACATGATGACACTACACTTCAACGCCACAATGTTGCTCCAACCAGCTAAACTTAACAAGACCGGCTCAAACTAAGAAGGCAAACTGTGAGGATGGACTGGCCTGGCCGAGGGACTAAGAAACTGTAGTATGAAGCCGTGTAGAAACTATGAGAGCCTCTTTGCACATGAGGCACCCAAACAACACATGACATCATCCCATGACTGCTTGGCTACTTGCTTCAGCTTCACTTTGGCAGTCGGACAAAACAAAACACAGTCTTTGCTCACTCTTAACATGACAAAAAAAAAAAACTACAAAGGTTTTTGCAACAGTTCAGGCAGTTAATGGTTTCAACATATTACAGAATAATGTAGGTATCAATAAATAACAACCACTTCTCATAAACACAGCCAGCACATATCATGCTCTCTAAAATATATATATATTTATGCATAAAAGGCTCCAATCCATATTCTAGATAATGTGACATGTTGCACTGGATGGATGATTTCAGAAGGTGCTATTATCCACCAAAATACTCTTTACTGAGTGAAAATGGCTAGAACATGCACATAAATTAAATCATACAGAGCTGACACAAAAAGAAGAATGTTTTCAGACTGGTTTCTGCTGACAAGGCCAGTACCTCAATATATATGCTTTATGATGAATGAGACATTTAATAATACCTGTATTATAGGCAGGGCCAGTATCCATTCACTTACAATTAAGTCAGTTCAAACTGCAATCTAGCTCATTATGATAAAAGAATTGAATATCAGTCATTTCTCACTAAGGTGGATGCTCATGCAAGGAGGTTTTTTGCAATATTTAATAAGCTAGAAGTGAAATGTACTGATCCCATGTAAGGTCACCAATTTTCTTTCCTAGGATGGCGAAGTCATGACCCGCCCTACTCTGCCTCTGATTGGCTAGTACTCATTGCCTTCATTAGTTAGGTTTAAGCATCATGAGAGAGATTGGTTAGAGTCAGGGTTAAAATATCACGGTAAGCCAATCACAGGCAGAGTAGGGCGGGTCATGACCTCGCCGTCCTAGGGGAAAAAAAATATCGCTGTGTGGATGCACACTGGCATGAGAAGCACCAAAGAGATGAAGCACCATGATTACACTTGTCACTCCAATACAGCTTTTTTCACCACATCACATGAGCAGACAGGACCAGGTGTTCAGTTGTCAAAGAAAAACATCAATAATTGGGAAATACACTTATTTAGCAGCTGGTTAGCTTAACTTACCTTAGCACAGAAACTGGAAACGGGGAGAGACAGCTAGCCAGGCTCAGTCAAAGGTAACAAAATTCATCTACAAGCAGCTATAAAGCTCACTAATTAACACGTTATATCTCGTTTAATTCGTACAAAAACCGAAGTGTAACAGTTGCGGTTTTACGGGGTTATGTGCCGAACTTTTTCTTGACCAGGACATTTCTCTGCTGGTTGCCGGGCAACAAGATAGAGCGCGTTAATTTGTCGGCCGTTAGTAGGTGGACTATCTGGAAAGAGCCAGGCTAGCAGTTTCCCCCCGTTTCCAGTCTTAATGCTAAGCTAAGCTAAACTAACTGTCTGCTGGCTGTAGCTTGATATTAAAGAACAGGTTTAAAGTTTTTCAAGTCTTTCTTAAAACAACAGTCAGGTGTCCATATAAACACTGAAAGAGGTTTTCCTCGCTGTAATCATTCCTCCTGTTCATACTGGCTACTAAAAGATCCCCTTCAAATGTGATTTCAGTGTAAGTGATGGGGGCCAAAATCCAAAGTGTGCCCACACAGTCATTTTGTGCAAAATGCAGTTAAAAGTTTCTCTGTAGCTTATTTAGGCTTCAGCAGTCTGAGTTAGTCATATCAAGTGGATATCTGCCACATTTACAGTCTTTTTAGTCTTTGTGTTTCCCCATTAAGCTGCGGTGGAAGTATACTCCCACCACAAAAAGAGGAACTTTTGCACTTCATATTAGTTTCAGTTAAACTTTTAAATACATTTTTGCATCACTTACATTGTAAGTGCATTATGAAGTGATCTTCTAATGGTCAGTATGAACAGGAGGAATGATTACAGAAAGAAAACCCTATTTCAATGTTCATTTGGTCACCTGAATATTGTTTTAAGACAGATTTGAAAAACTGTGAACCCGGACAGTTAATCTTCTCTTCTAACCCTCAACCAGAAAGTAGATAAGCTACTTTCCCAAAATGACAAACTTTTCTTTAAAAGCAAGATGATGTAACATTTGAGAAAAGTAACACATTCTTCCTGTTACAAATTAGCAGTAAAACACACTCTTGCTCAATTCAAAACAATAATTACAATTATCCTGTAATTGTAATACGTTACATGGGCTTGCACGCTGAATGATGCTGAACACTGCTGGCTGTGTGTTGTGGAAAAAGATCAAAATCACAAGTGTAACTATAGCCAGCAACATTATAATAACTACCTTTTTACTTCAGCACCACTTAAGTTGACAAAGAAAACATTTTAAATGTATATTTTGCACTTTGATAATATTTTGTTATACTTTGGATACAAATAGTAATTATATTTCAAATAGTTATTATTTCAAATCAAACCTTTAGAGGCATCTGCTGCTTTGTGCATGGGTGTTAATTCATTTTTTTTATGTTGAAAAGCTTTTTATAATTTACTGTTAAGGTGATGTTGACGACTGTCAGTTTTAGTAGGAGCCATGTTCATGCAGGAAGCTCAGTGATACAAGTAACGTCAGAAAGAGGAATTTCACCTGATTCCAAATGATTGTGTACACGTTAGGAGGCAACTGTACTTTTTGCATAAAGGGAACTTGATTAAAATGTTTAATTAAAGAAATATTAACAGAATTAACAATTTTTTGACCTCAATAACAAATATGGGTACCTGACATCAATTTCAATTCTGAATTTTTTTAAATTCATATTTTACTTGACTTGAATGTTGGGAAAAAAGGCTATACAGTCGCACCCTGAAAATACAATATGCTATGCTAAAGTACCGTAGCACCATCTTAGCCTCTCTAGGCAGGACTGTTTTTGAGTTAAACGATGACAAAAGCAGAGAGGGTTCATGTCTTCTGGCTCACCTACTTTTGAATGATGAAACAAATGTCCCCTCACTACTCCGCAGTTCTTGTTTCCAGCAATAAAAGACAAAAACTGATGTACTAATGTCTTCTCGGACACCCCGGGCTTGTTTTGAGTCTCTTGTGAGAACAAACTTTGCTGTTGGAAACGCAGGAACAGCTGAGTGTATTGATGGAAAAGCAACCAAACTGCTTCAAACTGTCTCATGACTCCATCAAATCCAGCTCAAACTGACAAAGCACCAGCCTTTCTGTCGCTTCAAATGAGCCGCTTTTTCGTCAATGTTGAACACAAACTGGTGAAATGACGAGGGCTGCCCTTCATGAACCTAATGCACATTCAGTAGGTTTGGGACCCAGCTGCTGGCTGTTTCAGAGCAAAGTCCGAGCGACATATCTAAGGAGCCCTCCGTGCTGGAAAAAGATAACGTCCATCTCGGTGTCAAACAGTGCAGTGACGGAGAAGGACTTTCCTTGGCTGGTCTGAAAGAGAACACAGAAACAAATCCCTTATGACACTGTTCTCCAAAACTACAAAGAATTATCACCCAAATCACCTGTTCTGCCAAAGCTTTATAGCCTCTTTTAGGGCACTGTTTTGGTTTCACAGCACATTTAACGTGTAATTCAGTTTAAGTGTTCTAGTCGCTCCTGTTTCCAGTAGCATGCAGATGATTTCCGCAATAAAGCTCTGATAAACCAACTGTACACTACCTGTTCAGCACCAATCAGCAGACAGTAGAAGTTAATGATTAGCTGGTAAAGAAACTGGAACATCTAGAGACTAAAGAATCAGATACTTTTCTCAGGAGTTGATAGAAACTATAACCGGGCTAAAAGGTGAATAGTCGATTTATATTCTAATGGGATGATAATGTTGCTCTGTGTCTGGTCAGTATGTAGTAAGTAAGCAACTGTTGCTGCACACATGTTACCCACAATGGCTTTCTAAGTGAAATAATATCTAAAAGGAAGTGTTTTTTCTGCCCCCTAGTGGCCAAAAGTCTAACAATGCAGCTTTAATTTAGCTAAATATTGGATATTAAGGATTGTTGAGGACTTTAAATTATTTGAATTGAGGGGGGGGGGGGGGTGCTTTCCAAGGTTTTCTAATAAAACAACAAGACAGGTTTCAGCCAGTTTGAACACATCCGAGCTGTGTGTAACAGTCATCACAGCTGTTCATTGATTACTGCCTACCTTGACAGTGAGCTGCTGCCTCGGACTCAGGCTGCTGGGCGTGGTGATGGTGAACCTCTCCTTCCCGTTGAGCTCCAGCGAGTCAGCGGTCTGGCCGGGCAGGAACTGAAGCGGCATGATGCCCATGCCCACCAGCTGGGTCTTGTGCAGCTTCTCAAAGCTCTCAGCGATGACTGCACGTACCCCCTGTCGACCGTCGAGGTGCATGGAAAGACAATTATTTTGAGGACAAAGGAAATCTGATGAGCAGAAAGTTTATGGCTAAACTAATCTAATGTACTATGTTAACCAAGGAAAATGACAGTTGTTGACTGGTTAGTGTGTACTGTAGTTTACCAGCAGGTATGGTCCTTTGGCTACCCAGTCTCTGGAGTTTCCAGAGCCGTAGTCTTTGCCTGCCAGGATGATGAGGGGAATGCCGTCTCTCTGATAGCGTTCAGCTGCCTCAAAGACATCCAGCTGATCAGACAGACAGGAAGAGGACATGTTATTTGCAGCAGGTTTGACATGGTAACAATAACAAACCAGCTAGTCTGGTTCAAACCTGTAGCAACTGACTATTGCTAGACAGACACGGACGCTTCAGCTCAAAGGTCCCAAGTCTGACCACTCTAACAGCCAGCTTGTTCAGGATTTCTGTTTGTATTGGCTGTTACGTAAAAAAAACTCAGAAAACAACACAGAATCTATGCCAATGGTGTCTCTGACTGATGCACTTCAAGGTTAGTGGTCTGATGAAGTTTCCACTTACTGTCTGGCCTGAAGGAATGTGCAAAGTCTTAGGGCCTGTTTTGCCGATGAATCTATTTTGGAGCTTGATGCTGGCGAACGTGCCTCTGGTCATGACTGCGTCGTTCCCCCTGCGAGCGCCGTACGAGTTAAACTCCCTTGGCGTCAGGCTGTGGGAAAATATTCAAAGTAAAATGTAAATACATTTGAATTTGTTCAGTGATAAACAACAGCACAGTGTCCAGTAACACCACAAAGCTGTGATGAATATGTATCATTTTTTGTTCATAAGGATACTGCAGTTTTATCTTTGGTGTGTGTCACCTTCACCATGGTTACGGATGTTCTCATCTATTGCAAGATTAGCTAAGACAATTGGTTCTGTTTACCTTCTATGACAATTTAGTGTCTCTTCATTGCTTATTTGTTGATTGTTGAATTGTGCATTGTCATAATTTTGGTTTACAAAAGGTTGATTTAATTTAGTTATCATTTTGTTTTTGTTACAGAGAAATGGTCCTCAATTAATAATTTATATATACTTCTCATGAACAAAATGAACAACTGCTTATTCATATTTTAGACCCAATTTGTATTGGCATTATCTTCTCAAACCTCACAACAAATGTTACATCAGTACTTTAGGAGAGGCTGTTGCCAAGTAATGAGAAGACTTCCAGCTAAAAGTATTGAGCAAGATGTGCTCAGCACATATAAACAAAACGCATGTCAGGAGATTATTCAAACATCTGCGGTGACCTACTCATTAAAGGAGTGAAACAAACTTGTGACTAGCATTCCACAGTGGTGGAAAACCCCAAATTTCAACATCTTCCACATCTGTAAATAGGAACTCCAAACGAAGTACAATGAGCACTAATGAAGTTAGTGAAAACTGGTCTTCCTGGCGTCTGAGTAGGGAAACTGACCGTTTGCTCAGCAGGTATTTGGCAGCGGCGCTGACCCTGGCAATGCTCCCCGCCGGTGAGATGTGATCTGTAGTCACTTTGTCTCCGAGGAACAGTAAGGCATGAGCGTTCTCTATCGACTGAGGAGGTGGAACATCTTTACTCTGAGAAAGAAGAAAAGCAGAGGCAGAGAAGGCGTTTATAATATAAACTGCTGATGTCTTTATTGTTTCACTGACAACAGCAGTTAAATCAGGAGATCTGTCTTTGTCCACATGCATGAGGACTTACTAATTTGCTGAAGAAAGATGGTGAGCGGATGTACGTGGACTTGTGATCCCAGGGGAAAACTACAGAATCTGGATAGTCAATGTTGTTCCAAAATGAGTTCCCTTTCTGGAAGAGAGCACAGTGGGAGGAAGAACCATTTATAATCACTTGACTTGAGTGAAACAGATGGTAGACATGAAAAAATAAAAGAAAGGGTAAGAAAGGAGAAGGAAGTTAGTGAAGATCATCTCCTCACCTCCATCCTTCCCCTGAGATCCTTAAAGACGGAGGAGATGACTGTCTCCTCTTCAGTCTGTTGGACCTCTTCCCTGGACGGCCAGATATCACGAAGGTAGAGCTCCTTCCCTTCTGATGTCACACCTGCTCAAGCAAACGGGAAGCCCAAAGTTAACACGAAGAATATCAAACAATGAAACACGGCTCTTTCTTTCAACATCTGTTCAGTCTGCGTTGCATTTTCAAGAGCAAAGTTTTCAAAATTAGTTGTCTAAGTAATGGGATTTTTGACTTCTTAACACATTCAGATGTAAAAACACTGACATCTTTAATGAAATGAGCTGACAAGAGACGTAATACAAGTTTTATACAGAGAAGAAATAAAGAAGATTAAACAAAAACAGGATCAACTTCTTATACACAGTATTTAATTCAAAACCTTATCACTACCAGGTAAAATAGTTTAAACCTCATAATCCAATTGCTCATTTTTTCACCTATTCCACAGCTGACACACATCTGCACACAACAGTGAATCACTAAATGATCATTCGCTGTCATCAGCTAAACTCCTCGAATCCCCTGATGAACCTCAGGTTTCAGAGGAGCAGCTTTAAAGAGCCGCTGATGTGTGTTTTCCTCACCTAAAGGATCTTTCTCAAAGTCGATTCCCACAGTGCCCGCAATAGCATACGCCACCACCAGAGGAGGGGAGGCCAGGTAGTTGGCACGCACGCAGTCACATAGGCGACCTTCGAAGTGCCTGTTGCCAGACAACACACCGCAGGCCACCAGATCCCCCTTAAATAAAAGTATATGATCAGAAATTCACTGTGAGAGGTGCAAAAATGTATTTAACATTTTACAAAGATGGCTGAATGTATTATGAAAATCTTACCTGTTTGATTGCATCTACGACAGCTTCTGGTAAAGGTGCCGTGTTCCCTACACAGGTGGCACAGCCGTAACCTATCACCTCAAACCTGTTCGGTGTAAAAGAACTAAATTAGTCAAACTTCTTTTGTGTCTGTGTGTGACATCCAATCCCTGTGTATGACGCAGGATCATTAACACATATCCAGCTGTGTTTTACTTTTTCAGACATAAATATTATCACAAGTAAGTCCTTAATCACTGCTGATGACACAACACCCTGCTCTGCATCTGTAGCCGCAAACACCCCCCTATTAAAACATGGAACTGTATTCATAAGAAAAGCTCAGGCAATGATTACATTCAAAAACTCATGTTCAAAGTATAGCTGTAAAGATTAGTTAATGAATCGATTTTGATAATCGATTCATCAAAGAAAAAATGTCAAAATTCTGTTTTTCCAGCTTCTCAAATTAATATTTCTGGTCAATATTTTCTGGTTTATTTGGTCTTCTATGATAATAAACTAAATATCTTTGGGTTGTGGACTGCTGGTCGAGACAAAGAAGACATTTGAGGATGTCATCTTGGGTTTTGGTAAACAGTGATCAACATTTTTCACTATTTTCAAACATTTTATAGACCAGACAGCGAATTAATTTATCGAGAAAAAAGTTCTAGAGATTAATCGGTAATGAAGATAATGTTAAGTTACAGCCCCAGTTCAAAGACTTTTTGAGTATCTACAGTAGGATAACAATAAATCTATATTAAACTCTAGTAATCTGATAGTTATTATAGAAATGCGTAGCCCTTTCATACCAAAGTCGAGCAGTGTTACACCCACAGTTAACAGTTAAGTGTAGCTTGCACCCATTCAGAACTTCAAATACAGGTTCATCTCAGGTCATTGCCTTGGAGTTACAGGAGTATTTGTGTGTGTTTGTGCGTCACTGTGTACACAAGCGTACCCTAGCTGGTTAAAGTAAGGCAGGACTCCACTCGTATTGAGGTAGTGAGTGACCATTCCACTTCCAGGAGCCAGGCTGGTCCGAATGTAAGGCTTGACAACAAGCCCCGCCTCCACAGCCTTTTTGGCCAGTAGACCTGCAACAAGGCGACAAACATAGTTACGTTCTATGATCTATCTACTATCATAAAGAAGAAGTGTTGAACATTCGGTGTCTTGTGCAATAAAAAAAAACACATGTCAAGATACATGAACTAGAATCTGGTCCTGCCACATCACAAAAAACCAACTACATAATATAAGCTATGTTGCCCCTACAGTCAAGTTTGATCTTCAGGAGTTTATGAAGACTTGTGTGACATGTTTTTCTGAAACAGAGGAAATAAATGCATGACGAGTGAAAACAAGTTCAAAGTGTCTTCTGACGTCTTTGCTGCAGAAATGGAATATGTCAAGCTGCCAAATACCACTGTCACAGATATTAATGAGTTCAAGACAAACAGGCAGTCTCATAAAAGCAAACCACCGGGGAAAATCATTTCGACCACTTCCAAGAGCCTGGCAGGAGAGTGTGTGCCTGGTAAACTTTGAAATACAACGTGTATTAATACTTAAACCATACAGTGTTTAGCTGCTTGTGCTTATCACATAATTGTTAGCTAATGTTAGCTAGCCGGTTAGCTGTTAATGTTTATGTTAATATTACACATATATTTGATGTAGTGCAAGAAATCTTGAGCTACTGTTGATGCCCAGCGTGATGATGGAGACACTGGGAAACAAACTGCATGTAGTTTTAAATGAGGAAATTGACGACTTTCTTTTAAGGGCACAACGGCCAGTTCAGAACAGGGCATGCCAAACTGGCCGTGTGGGTAGTTAATTTTAGAAGGGGCATTACGGCCACACTCCAGGGCATCCATGGCACTGGACGTTTGACCGTGGAATAATTCCTGCCCTGCATTCACAAACTTGTTAAGCTTACAGCCAAGAATATTTATCTACAGATGGGATTCAGAAATATTTTTAGAGGAAGTCTGATCATAATTTGGGGTTATTGAGTTCTCTGCTCTGCCCAGTGACTCAGTCCTTTACCTGCAGTCAGCATGACAGACGGGTTGCAGTTGTTGGTGCAACTGATCACGGCAGCAATGACCACCGAGCCGTGGGCCAGCTGGTACTCCTGACCACAGTGCAGGAAAGGAACCCGAGTCTCCTGCTTCTCCTTAGAGATATGGAAGCCTTTGAAGCTCACCTAAGATTAGACCAAAGAGAAAAAGGAGTTAATTAACACATGTTATTACATAACACTCAACTATCAGATAACAAAGAGATGTTAATAATAACCTTGAACGTCACTATTAATCTGACGCTGACCTAAATCACACTTATTAGTCTGAGGACTGGCAGAGTGAAGAAGTAGATGTTAATATGAAAGTTTTAAGGTGTGTTTTTTGTGCGTTACCTTCTCATCGAGACAACACTGGAAATCTTCTTTCATGTTGCTGACTGCCACTCTGTCCTGAGGCCTCTTCGGTCCGCTCACTTGTGGCACCATGGAGCTCAGGTTGATTTCAATCACCTGCACAAAAACAAATATGATGATTATGTTAAATCTTCAAGATTCTTCAAAAAATCTAATCGGGAGTGTCGATTCACCATCTCTTCTACCTTCTTAATTAAGGAAAAATGTCTAAATAACTTAAACACACTTATCATAAATAAATATTCATCTAAATCTATTGTAGATTGCAGCTTTGAGTCCACAGAGACACTGCTGAAGAGAAGACACGTTACCTCAGAGTACTGGGGGTCTTCTGAAGTGTCTTCATAGCTTCGGAAAAGTTTTACAGCCTTCATGTAAGACTCCAGTAATTCAAGTTTTTCCTGGGTAAAGTCTGGAAGGAAAATTATGACACGTTAGTACTTGGATGCCAAATAATGCTGTGAGACAACAGTAACAATTATAACTACTATTTCTGAACAGAGGAACATATGGTAGCAAAACCCCAGTGAGTTCAGGGTGAAAATGTAAGCTGCTCAGTAAGAAATACATCCAAAAAAAAACCCTTAATGGACTGGATAATTCACTGTACCATTTTGCAACTGTGAAGCAAAAACTCTTAATTAACAGTGGCGCTGACTCACTTGTCTTTTTAAAGTGCTTAAGTGCGATGTGGTCGACGGGGAAGAAGCTGACAGTTGCGTTGTACTCGGGGCACATGTTGGCGATGGTGGTTCGGTCAGGAGCTGACAGCTGGGACACACCGGGTCCAAAAAACTCTACAAACTTTCCAGCGATCCCAGCTTGCCGCAAGTGCTGGAAAATCACATACGACATACATTAGTACACAGTAATAGTATTTTCTGTAAATACATTTTAATACCACATGTATAGATGTTAGTTTCACATTAGATTCTTGTAGTTTGCGATGAATCCTTATCAAGTTACTTTTTATTTGTTCTGATGATGGTGATGTGTATATTCTGTCTCCCGCAAGTTCACATGTAAAGAAACTAGTTCCTAATAAGGCATGCAGGAGAGCAGAGCAGTGTTACCTTGGTGATGCCGAGGACGATGTCTATGGAGGTGGCCAGAGGGTTGATGGAGCCCACAAGTTTACAGCCCACCACCTGAGGAAGAGTCAGAGACACTGGCTGGCCCAGCATCACGGCTTCTGACTCAATTCCCCCAACACCTGGTGGAGAAGGCAAAAAAAAAAAAAAATCTTAAATAAATCTTTAAATAACAGATATGTTTGTGCTGCAGAGTGAAGGAAACTGTCATAACTTGCATAAATAACCAGTTCTGGCTGGTTTGTGTAGTTCTGGTAGAGTGAGTTCTGTTCTCTGTTTTTGCTTTTTTCCCCTTCCTATCCCTATTTATCTCTCGTCACACCTCGTACGAATAACTATGAAGTTTGAAAATTATTTACCCCAGCCCAGGATGCCCAGGCCGTTGATCATGGTGGTGTGTGAATCGGTTCCCACCACACTGTCGGGGTAGATGTAACCTTCGCTGAGCTGGATCACTCTAGACAGATACTCCAGATTCACCTGGTGGACTGCGCCAACATCCGGGGGAACGACGTTCACATTCTTGAATGCTTTTGAACACCACTGTTTGATAGACAGACAGGAAAATAGCAAGTTAGAAACAAAATAACTGTTTGGTCTATTAAAAAGGTACAAATACAGTTTTGTATTGTTCTTTAAAGACAGATGCAAAGTTACTTGACTTTTCACTGAGAGCTACAGAATATTTTTTTGGTTGGTTCTCAGTTGTAACAACATCTGGCAGATTGAATAATAAAAACTAGTTCCCACTGCTATAAAAGTGTGAAATACATTATGTGTATTAAACACTGCATTAAAGACTGAAATTTCCCCTTTTCCCACACATCATTAGACATTTATCTCCCTTCCATTATCTGATATGATGTAATAAAAACAGAAGTGCTCTCTCTTGTACCTTAAAGAACTGAAGCCTCTCTTTGTTTCTGATCAGCTCCATTTCCTGATTCTTCAGAGCTGTTTCATGTCTGCAGAAAAAAGAACAAATCGACAGTAAACATGCCGAAAAGGAACTTTGTGTGTCAATCAGTAAAAATATGTCAAGTCATTTGACTTGTTTGTGGCCTCTTTTGAAAGGGATGAAATAAAGAAGTGATTTGTGTCATTGGTTTCGAAGTGATTCATCAAATTTTAATGCATCTTTGACGAACAAAAAAATCTGAAATTTCAAAAAGCTGTATCATTGAATCATTTAGTCAGAATATAATTAGTGATATCTGCAACACTGTACAGCACAAACTTTTAATTAACAAACAAAATGTCAGAAATGCAAAACTGCCTGCATTCCATAAAGTTTGAGAATTAATGTACTTGTTTCACTACTATGTGGATTAAATCACATCCATACATCAACAGCCCTGCCTTCTTCAAAACGTACTCAGAGACAGGCTGCAGGTGGAAAGGGCAGAGGAGAGGTGTGTTCTCTATCTGCTGGACAGAGGCTGGAGGTCGACCCGGGGACGCTGGAGGGTCGTTGCAGGCAGCTTTACTACAGGAGCTCCGCTGGCCTCCGCAGTGCGAGCCTCCTCTGAGTTGAGGAGGCCTGGAGGGTGTCGGGCGGGAAGAGCCGTCCCCTCCACCGGGGTTCGGAGTATTCTGTATGGCACTGTGGACCAAAATGAAATGTTAAAAAAAAAAGGTTATATTGCAAAATGAATCAAGTAGGTCAGTGTTATTGCTGAACTAAAGACGGACAAAATATGTGACTACTGCTATGTTGTCAATACATGTCAGGAAAATATAACTACAAACATACCATTTGCTGTAATCAATTTGTAGTGAGTGGTCTACAATGAGGTCTGTGGGGCATTTAGGGTTGACCAGGTCGGGGTCCACGCCATGTTTGGCCACAGCGTCCCTCATGGCTGCCAGATCCACCATGGCAGGAATACCACTGTCAAAGCAACACACAAGAGGAAAAATGATTCAATCTAACCTTCCTTCAGGAACTTGTCAAACCTAAAGCTGATTTTGATTTGCATGTCTTGAAATAATCATGACATGTTTATTTTAAAAGAGCACGAAGAAAGATCCTGCTAACACGAAGACACAGATCACGGAAGAAACTGACTGATGTTGCTTGTCAGAAATGTTTTATAACATTGGAGGACCGGTGTTGACATAAAAACGCTGTGAAACTCACGTGAAGTCCTGCAAAAGGACTCGTGCTGGAGAGAACGGCACCTCGGCTTTATCCTGCTGCTGCTGCCAATCCATAATGTTCTGGACGTGTTCCTCTTTTGTGTAAAAGCCATCGCATTTACGTATTGCTGCCTCCAGTAAGACACGGATGGACAAAGGCAGCTTATCTACACAAAGCAAACAAAAAAAAAAAAAAAAAAGGAGGAGGCGGCATTTAATTTCCCACAGTAAACAGCGTGTTATTAAATTTAATTGTTCATCAACTGTTTGCTGTCCTTGTTACATGACTGTCAAGGCAACACGCTGACAGATTTATACCGTACAATGTCCAACTACTTAAAACACTATAACTTGCAGATCAGAGTAAAATAAGTGGTACATGATAAAGATCTAAAAAGATCTTAGGTCACAAGGACTTGACTCACCATATCTTGGATCATTTAATTTCTGTGGATTGAAGAACTTGATCTTGCCATCTGATAGTGTGTCGATTAGATGGCTATATGGGTGCTCTGCCAAGGGGAAACAAACATTTATCAATATACAGCTACAATTCCAGCCTGTGTGTTACAACTCAAGGAAATTTCCAGATGTCATCACCTCAAATCTGTTTGTTTTTTTACTCTGTGAGGGTTAAAAAAAATTCAGCCCAGTCATATAAACAAATAGCAAACTATCTTTCTAACATTTACAGATGGGGATTTCCTCGAAACAAGGAAGTTCAGGCAGGGACAAGCCTCTCTAATAAGCTGGCAGGAGGCTTACATTTCTCTGTATTGTTTGTGCAAATAGTGCATCCATACAATTGGCTTATTACATACCATGTGGTATTAGTGTTTATTAGTAGCTGAGCAGGTGGTTTCCAGAACAGCGAAAATTTGAAGTGTAGTGTGAATACGTTTCTTGTAAAATATAAAAATGATTGTCGCAGAATGAAAGCGCAGAGAAAAGAGAGATGAAAAACATCGCTCGGGTCTCATTTCTTCCTTTGTGGTCTTTAAGTATTAAGTACCCAGCCAGGATGTGGTTACCTGAACCATAAAGGTTTTTCAAAAAAGATTGTTGCAGCTCTGCAGAATATATTTTGGTTGTGAGACTGTGTGCATTGTCTGAGATTTTTACTTCAAGACAGTACACACTCAAAAGACACTAGGTTTGGGCTACAAGATGAATGCTGGTTAATTCAGGTTGTGGCTGTTAAATGTAGATTCAATTACTCTGAGAGACTTTGGGTAAAAAAAAAAATATATAAGCAAGTGCTGATCCTCTTTGGACAATGTAAGTCTTGGCATGACTGACCGATCTCTCAACAGGACATCAGGCTGTAACTTTGGCTCTCGAGTTACTGGATTTAAAAGCAACACTCTTGTATTTATAATGAAACTGACACTGCGTAGAAGACGCTGGACTAAACCAAATATATATCATATATTAGCTTTAAAATAAAGCATGCACTGTTGTTTTGGTTTCCCAAATCTTAAAACTGAATAAATACAAAAAGGGAAGAAGGTGCGAAGGTGAAAATCAGGGCTCTCAACATGAAAACATGAAACTGGTTTAGCCTAATTCCTAAAAATCTGATAGTTAACCAACATGAATGACAGGCAGAGGGTTTCATATCTTCTTCATCTGCAGTATTTCCTTTAAACACTTTCAACAGTGGCGGGGCACTGCAGCAAGGAGGAGGCAGCAAATAAACAAAATACTGTTATTCAGCTCTATATATCAAAGCAGACATAAACCAGCTTTGAAACAAAGCTTTTCATCACAGTTAAGCACCGATATATGAACAGTGTTCCTGCTGTTGTCTAAACTGCAACATATTCAGGAGCATAATGAGCACAAGAAGACAGATTAAAAGCTTGTGCTACATTCATTTGGCACAATTAACATTCAAAGCAAACACTCTCATGCCTTCAACCTTGTCAAATGCTACATTTCACATTTCCTGGAGAATTTTTGTCAAATAATTCACAGGAACCTTGCAGATCACTCCCATGTTTCCTCATGTTTTAAATAACAACAACCCAACCTCACAGTGTCCTGCATTACTGAGAGGCTAGTCAGTGAGTAGAATTACCTACTTTAAATAACTGTATGAAAAAATTAAAAAACATTATCAAATGCAAAGCAAGCCGAATAGAAAATATTTAATGCCACATATATATCATTTTAAATTAGTGAAACAAAAATGCACTAGTGAAATCCTAAATAGATCATTCTTTATCAAAACCTGTTTTCACTAATAAAGCAGCTAAAAATCGGTTATTACTAATGGGAAAATTATTACAAAACTGACTCAATACTACACAGCATTTGAGTGTTTGATTTGCCAAACAATGTATTTGTGATGGTGGCGTATAATGTCACTTTCGACAGATAACGAGGCTTTGAAGGCAAAAGCAATCATTGTCTTATTGTTCACTGTCCCTACGATTAATATAGCCAACTGTGAAGTCACACTTTGTAATAACATGCTGATTTGGTGCGAAATTCATTAGTGGTGATGACACATAACATTAAATCATCTCTTCATTCGCCTTGGTGACAGAATATGGAAGACAGCTACAAAGCTAGCTAAGGCTCAAGTTGCTAACACTGGTCCTTATCATTAAGCACATTCGCTAACTAGCTACTTATCGCGCTACCAGCTGCATGTCTTGAGGAGATAAGCAACAACAAGGTAATTAAACACAAAATATAAGCTTAGTCGGTTGGAGTATGGTTAGAGTTAGGACTTTCAGAGTCTGGTTTGCGGCATTAGCTAATTTCAAAGCACTTGCTTCAGTTGGAGTAACCAAGCTAGCTGATGTTAGCTTTTATATGTCTAACTGTCTGACGGTAGACTTTTATGTAACGCTAACTAAAAGCAAACAACAGATATTTTCAGGGAAAGGACGTCTTTTTTCAATCGATAGCTGCTCTTAAGGATGAAAGGCTGACTGGATGACGGCGTGCAAGGTATGGTTAGCACAAGACACCTCTTTACCTTTGACTGGGGAAGTGAGCGCCATGATGACTTCTGAAATCAACACGACCCGTTCTCACGATCACAGTGGCGAGCGACACCGAGTCGGCCAATCGGGGCGCGAAGATCTGGAGCCACGCCCACTCGCAGCAACCACATAACAACATGAGAATTAAAGCATTAAAAACGGCAACATTGTAGCAGTTTTATCGTTAATGGACGTCCTAAACTGAATGACGGTTAATCTTGCATGAAATGATTGAAGCGTTCTAGAACTCAAGCCTTGCTTAGCGACCATTTTTGTCATTTTGCTCAGTGACGACACTACCACTGCTACTAACAATAATGATGAGCGTAAAAGTTAAATTTCACAGTCGCATCACACAGTTATCACCAGTTTGCTTAGTTGTCATCACCTGACCGCAATTCCAGACTATCAGGTATATGTTGGGTAATAATGGGAAAAAATAAAAGTTCATTCACAAATATTTTTCTGAAAGATTACCAATGTTTTATCATTTCTTTCATGATTTTACACATTTTATAAACTCTCTAAAGTGTCATATCAAGAAGAGTATATGCACAATTAGTTATTATAACTACATTTTTGAAACCCTGTTTTTCCATTTACTGTATTTTAATTTCTGTATTTTTAATTGTCCTCTCTATTTTGTATTTCCTTTCAGACTTTATTGTAATTTCCATTTACAGTGTTTAACACTTGGATTGTGATGAAATTGAAGTTTGTTTTGGTTGATATTTTAAAAAAATAATTAAAAAAAAAAAAGATATATGAGGGGGAGATCATAACCACATCTGTGGTTACAATGGAGCAAACTCCATCTGCTGATGAAGACAATGAGATGAAAAAAAAAGCTTTTATGTAGATATTTCATATTTTATATTTATAATAACTTATTTTCATTGTCTGTATTGATTGATATATTAAATGCAAATATATTAATTATGATTAAAACAATGATACTGGCATTGTATGACGATAAGTAAACAATTAGCCTATTTTTTTAAGTAAAGTATGTAAAAACACAAAATCAATCATAAGGCTATGCATGAAGGCACTTACCTTTGGAAATCATCTTGCTTTGCACAAAGGATATGATCACTTATGTTTCTGGACACTCTATTTAATATAGACCAGTTAGGTACCTATGATTTTTTTTCTCTCTTTATTAACAGAACATTACTACATACAACATATGTGCATATAAAACTGATCATACCAGGGATATAACCACAGAGAGTATAAAAAAAACGATACATTATGAGCATATACATAACATATATAACATAATAATATTTCACAGCTTTCTTGTTTTTAACATATCTAATTCCATATTCAATTAAATCTTAAAGTGTCTAAAGTTAGATTTGCAGTTATAGCCTATTGATACCTGTCTGAAAGCATCATCTTGTTATCCACACTTAAAAAATAGGTATTTGGAGTTATGAGAAATAAGAAATAAGATTAACAATAAAGAAATAAATGAAATAAAAAATAATGAGTCAGTGCCTCAACAAGACAAGCCACATTGTAAATTGCCGATAGGAATGCATGGATTGATCATTGGTGACCATTACCTTCTTACGACTATCATTACCTTATAAAGGTGATTTTGGCTGTGACTTTAAAAGTGCTGCTGTAAAGGTCCCATGTGACAGTACGGATGCGACTCTACTATGTAGTCGCGTTGCCTTCAGGGCACCTCCGACTTCCATGTTTCGTCGTTAACGATTTGTGCCGCATTCAGTGTCCTTGGTTGTTTTGGTTGTTCTTCTTTCTTCTAAAGCAACCAAAGTTACAATTTGCTGTAACAGCAGAATAAAGAGGAGAAAAATCAGGATTATGAGGACTGTAATTCATATCTCAAGATATTTGGTATTCTGACAGTGATGTTGGCTTTTTATGCGGGCTTTTATTTTTCAAGTCCATCATTTCTTAATAAACTCCTGATCATTTCTTAGTTTTCCTCTTGAAATAAAGATTTTATTTAGTAGTAATTATAGGGAAAATGATCAATAGAGACTGTTATCATCTTTAAAAGAAGTTTATGGTATCCAGGAGTTTTGCTGAAAGAGCTGCTCCATTTAAACAAAACCAAAGTAAAAAAAAAAGTAAATATTAATTCATCACTGCTCTGTTAAAGGAAACTACAGTATGTTTGTCTTTGGATTGCTGAATTGGCCTAATGAGCTCTAACCAGGATACAAAACTTTTGATTGGATTTAATTAATTGGAATTGTACCAACTATCAAGGCCAAAACACATCCCTGCCAAATGGCACACATCAAAACAGCCGCCCCTTTGATTTTCTATGCACTGTCCTATTTCCAGTGTCGCCACCCCTGAAAAAACAGTTTTTTTTAATACCAGAGAAAAAGCTTTTTTGTACTTCAATACAATGTTGGCACAACTACAGACGTTATTTACTAGTTTGTTGCTTGCTTTTCACTGTAGTTTTAACTATTACTATTTCACTTGTTCCTGTATCTACAAGGCAAAAATGAATTAATTGTTGGTTGATCTGCTGGTCTCAAAACATAATCTCACTACTCAGATTATTGTTTTTTCATTATTATTTCATTAATTTTTTTTTATTAATCAAAAATAGGCAACTATAATGGGCAACTCACCCATTGCATTTCATTGCCCTGCGCTGTACTCATAGAACTGGAGTTACATCCAGGTAACTACTATATATTTCATTTTCACTCTGTCTGTTTGACCTATAATTGATTCCCAGTCATGTAGTTCTTGGAGAAAATATGTTAAAAATGTTTAGAAGTTTGAATACCTGTACAATAACGCACCTTTTATTACCACAAGTTGTTTTAAAAGCTTTCCTACCGCTCAAACGGCCTATTTTTACGTTTCAGGTATCATACAACTTGTTTTTTCGATGGTGTCTTTTTTTTCAATTCCTACGTTTTCACCGGACGGTGAACGCATCATGATCGACAAACACACCACCAGCTAAGTAAACATTAAACATCACAGTTACAGGAGTTGCCCAGTAGATATAATAATTATCGAGCCACGATGTGTTTGTTTTTCCTAGAAACTGTTTGTAATGAATAAAAAACAATGCGCTGTAGTTAAATACAGCTCGTGACCTTTAACCTTTCACAGTGTTTGTTCTCAGCAGTAATGGACGGAAGACATGACCCTCCTTGTAGCAGAACAGGCCGTATGAGTTTCACAAAGCAGCTCAGTTTCGCAACGAGAGTGGCCGTGTCGGAGGCGGAAGGTGAACCCGAGCTACAAAACCTCTTAACAGGTAAGATTAATCTGCGTGTTCGCGTTAAATCACAGGTCTGTATTATCTTTGACAAGCTAACTCATGTTGTTAGCTAGCTAATAGTCAGCGCGAGAACAAGCTGTGACATTGCACGTGCTTCCCTGTTCCTTCTGCAAAGACTGCTTGACAACAATGAAACTGTAAGATTGGCCGGATTAGACTTCCACATGGCAATGCTGTTGAGCTGGTGTTTGATTACTAATGTGTAATTTACAAGGACACATCTGGTATTAATATCGATCATAATGTGTTTTTACTGCTTAAAATAACAGCTGTTCATAAGTTATCGTGCCAGTATTTCATTAGCAAGCTATTCTGTGTAGTTAAACTCCCCCTGTTTGTACACTTTGTCTTATCTTCTCGTATAGTATGAACGTAGCTAGTAGATATATCTACTCTATACCTACCAATCGTATATCTACTGTTCCGTGTTGTACAGCCTCTTTTACACACTTCTGCCTGGAAGTCTGATATGTTTTGCTGATAACACATGAAACCAGGTCTATCAGGTCTATCAGGCTGTGACTTGTACCTTAAATGCAACAGGAAGAAGACAGGAATTGAGGAATTTCCTAATTTATAATGCAGCAGTAATTGCAGAAACAATAATATTCAGACAAACCAGACATTCAGATGAGGAAATGGGTTAGCAACACTCTCTTTTATATATTTGCATAATGCAAAATAATTGCATAACATATTCACTGCAAGGACATACTGTTCTAGTGGTAAATCAGCCTGCCTGGTTATGCAGGATTGCAGGGAGGAGGTGAGTGAAATTGCCACGTTTAAGTGTAATAAATCGCCAAAATCAAATAAAATGTGTTGGAAGTGTTGTGACCTACTGAGGTCATGTTACAATTCTATAAATAACACTAACCGTGTAACAAGAGGTCATCTCCCTTGGTGCTGCAATGATTAGTCGATCAACAGAAAATTAATCTGCAACTATTAAGATAATCGAATAATCGTTAGTCATTTTTTTATAGTAAAAATGTCATTTGCTGAGGTCAGCTTCTCAAATGTTTGTCTTTTTTTGTCATACATGATAGTAAATTGAATATCTTTGGCTTTTTGGACTGTTGGTCAGACAGAACAAGACATTTGAGGACATCACTGTGAGCTGTGGGAAATTATCACAGACAGTTTCTACTAATTTCATATTCAGACGTGTTTTTTTTTTTATAGATAAAATGATTAATCAAGAAAATAATTTTCAGAATAATCGTTATTGAAAGTAATTTTTAGTCCTAATCTCACTTATTGCCAGGGCAGTTTTTTGATTGACATTAGAGTTGAAACAATTAGTTGATTAATTGATTAGATGGCATTAGTCAACACTTTTTATAACTGAGGAGTCATTTTCCCCAAATCACTGTATTATCTTTGGGTTTTGTGCTGTTGGTTGGACAAAAACTATTTGAAGATGTCAACCTGGGCTCTAGAAAAATGTCTTCATAATTTTCAGTATTACATTTTATAGACCAAAGAAATAAATTAATTGAGATGATAATTGGCAGATTAACCAATAATGGAAACAATCATCAGTTGCAGCTCTGATTTACCATGTGTATCATACGAGAGCCTTTTATTGATAAATTATGATTAAAAATTGTGGTTTTAGTGTCTCATCTGGTATTGTAACGCCTCCTGAGAGTCATTTGGGATCAGACAGTCCTGAAATGAATGAATATATGGGATGAACCCTTCACGTTCTTTGCAGCTGATCAGAAAGGATGGGTATTGTTAGGATTTTATTGATATTGATACTGATACTTATCGATACTCTTATTGATACGACTCTCTGTAATTTGGTGCAAAAAATAAAGACATGACATGAAAAAATGAAAAGATTCAACAGAACCATTACCAATTTAGTACTGGTTCTTGATTCCCATCCCTACTGATCACAGAGCTTTAATGCTGAATGTTCTTGGTTCTTGCAGGTGTGATGGCAGTCGGAGGGTTGACGACCGCAGACACGTGGCTTTAGGGGTGCAGCGCTGCCTGGGCCGGCACCATGCAGCAAAAAGGTGCCATCCAAATTATCGAATGGGAGGACCTGGACAAGAGGAAGTTCTACTCCCTGGGTGTGTTCATGACCTTGACCACCAGGGCCACCGTGTACCCGGCCAGCCTCATCCGTACTCGTCTCCAGGTGCAGAAGGGGAAAGCCCTCTACTCCGGTACCTTTGATGCTTTCTGTAAGATCCTGCGAGCAGAGGGCGTGCAAGGACTCTACCGCGGCTTTATGGTCAATACGTTCACACTGATCTCAGGACAAGCTTATATCACCACCTATGAACTGGTGCGCAAATATGTGTCCCAGTACTCGCCCAGTAACACGGTGAAGTCAGTGGTGGCAGGAGGGGCGGCGTCCCTGGTGGCCCAGACCATCACTGTTCCCATTGACGTGGTGTCCCAACACCTGATGATGCAAGGACAGGGGGAACACCTGACTCGCTTCAAGGCCAAACCCAAAATGATGCTCGCGGCGACTAAACGCAGACTGACTTTCGGGCAAACCCGTGACATTACGGTGCAGATATTTGCAGCCGATGGTTTCAGGGGATTTTACAGGGGCTACGTGGCTTCGCTACTCACGTACATCCCAAACAGTGCACTCTGGTGGCCTTTTTATCATTTTTATGCAGGTAAATCAGCGGTGGTTTATAATAGATGTTCTTAGCTGCTACACGTATGTGAGTGTGGACTGAAATCTATTACAGCTCATAATTTTATCTAATATGAAACTGTTTCTTAGCACCACACGTAGCATGATGTTAAATACTCATTTTCATCAAACTAGTTACAGCTAAATTACAACTTCAACCAAATCTGTAAGACTACTGCTTTGTCTGACACTGTTTTCATATCTTTTGCGTTCCCAGAGCAGCTGTCCTTGATGGCGCCCAATGAGTGCCCTCACCTGATTCTGCAGGCTTTTGCAGGACCAATGGCAGCAGCAACCGCCTCCACCATCACCAATCCCATGGATGTTGTTCGAGCAAGAGTACAGGTAAACGCTGAAGGCTGCCATTATGCAGTACATCAAATAGAGAAATTTAATATATACTTTTAGTGAAGGGACTCTAGCAGAAACAGTGTGTCTTTGAGTGTTATTAGAGGTTCATATTTTAAAAACAGATGTCACTGCCAAGAATTAGAAATATTTCCATCATAGTATAATATTGCAGGGACGGAAAATCATTTTAATTTGCCTTGAAACTTTTGATGTGTCTCTTCAGTGGAAGGGTGAAACTCTAGGATACATGACAGCCATTATATACAGAAAAAATACATCTTTAACAATTGAATGAATAATAGTTGTAAAGGGGCTAAAATTTAATTGAAGATATTATGATGTCACTATGATCAGGGTTACATCACTGGACAATACAGCTTGACCTAGGGCTCTGGGATATGACCAAAATCTCTTATCCTGATATAGGTCATTTTAAATCCCAATAACAATACCTATAACGATATAGCACATTTTAATATCTCACAGCCCTAGCTTGACCTTGCTCAAAATGTCATATAAAGGCTAATATCTGATAAGGTGGACGTTTAATGTGTTGCTCAAGGTTGCGTCCCGAAAATTCCCAGAAGCCCTTAATAGCGCAGGAGTAGGTTGTAATTATTGGATTTGCTGCTAGGTAGTGCACTGTATGCCTACAGCTTAGTGAAAGTAAAATTGGGACCTAAAGGGAGAAGATTCACCTCCATGGAAGAAGGACAAGTGTATCACATCTAGAGGAGAGTCCTTTTGAAGGGGATTAGAAAAGTACTCTTCAAAGATTTGAGGGTTTTTAAACAATTCCAGGAAATTTTGGGTTCCCTGTCGTATGCGCACTACAGTAAATCACACTGCGAGGCTTCATATGAAGAAACGAGGGAGTATTAACTAACACAAGTTTGTCATAATCCACAGTGAGTGGATTATGAGTCATATGTTCAGCATTCAGACTCAAAATTTATATGCTAGCTCATAACTGGAGGGTGTAGAGAACATCAGTATTTTGTCATAAATCTACAGAACCATTCAGTAATCATCTTAAACCTTTCTCTCTAATTTTACTACTGAAACCGCACTTTGTATCAGAATCGGTGTATTGATATTCTCAACATCAAATACAGCTGCCTTTTCTCTGTAAGCTACACTCCCTCTAGTTTCTAACATTACTCAGTAGTTTCTTAACTCGCTAATGGGATAGCTGGCAGGCAGGCTTAGAGGTGTTTGTGTCTGAGGACACAAGTTCAGCAGATGTTTTCACAAAGTCTGCTGTTCCTGCAGCGGTCATTGTTCGCTTAATACCATTTGAGACTGAAGCACAGACCTGCCTGTAATGAATTGGATGTTGCCTCTAAGCCCTAAAAACAACCTATGTAATATAATTTTTCAAAAAACACTTTCCTGTCCATTGAAGGTGGAGGGACGATCATCTGTCATCGAGACGTTCAAGCAGCTGCTGGCAGAGGAGGGCGTCTGGGGGATGACCAAGGGGCTGTCGGCCCGCATCATTTCTTCCACGCCCACATCGGTGCTCATTGTGGTGGGATACGAGACTCTGAAGAGACTGAGCCTGCGAGCCGAGCTGGTAGAGTCCAGACACTGGTGAAAAGCCAGAGGAACCTCAAGCCGGGCTTTACCTCGTCACAGCCAGCCAGGCAGGAGATAAAGACCCTGACGTGTTTCTCGGCTCTCTGTGCAGCTGCTCCAACATACCTTTTTAGAACTGTTGTTTTAATGCAGGTATGATGATGCAGCAGAGTGCAGGAGGTGATGTTTGTCTTTAGGTAAACTTGAGAGTTACAGGTGATACAACCTTGCATTTTTCTGTTTGTCAAACTTGTTTCTACTGGCCTTTATTTGTCTAAATGGTTACTGTGAAACCTGGAAATGTAAGTGAAAACGAAATACTGCGTTTTGCCCAAATTGATTTAAAACAATGACCCCTATTCCTTAAATTTGATTGATTAAAAAAATAAAGCTGCATCTTAAAGGATAGTAGATAGTTGATTAGTGTATCCAGTGTAGTAGGACAATGATATATCTTTTATTGTGTCATAATGTAACCTGACCTAAGCTTTCGGACATGTGATGCACGTCCTGAGCTTACTGTCCCAGCTGGTACGTTTTTTAAAATAGAGCTACCGGTACTCAGCAGTAAATTGTAATATGTACTTTAAGATAATTTGTGACAATTTTCTTCCCGTTTGCCAAAATCTGGAGACACAACTGCCTTGTTTCTGCTTTATTGAGCACATAAAAGAGCAGAAGAGCTCGATATCTGAGTGCATTCCAGTGAAATTAAATTTATACGTATGGACGTCTGCAACATCTGCAAAGAATCTCACCTTTGTGACGGCCCACCAGAAGAGAGATTATGTTTTGTACTTTATTGTATTTAATTATAGTATTGGCTGATCACTGGCACAGAAAAAAAACAGAAAACTCTAAAGTTAAAAGCTGAATTTTCTCAAATATCCTTGAACTGATGGACTGTTTCAGGACATAATAAATGTATCTCTAGAGGTGTTTGTGAAACCAGGCCCAGGTTGGTTTAGTTTGACCGTTACGTAGCTGTCGTCTGTGCAGCAGTGTGCAGGTATATGATGAACTCTATGTACAGTATGGGTGAGTTAACTGGGCCAATCTGGCAGTTGTTTCTTTTTTTTTTTTTTTTTATATATCTTTAGATGTGACTGTACAAAACAAAGTGGATCTTGACAAAAGAAGAAAAGGGGTGACGCTGTAGGAGAGTGTTACAGGCCTTCACACAATCATCTTGATTTATTTCAGGGTGTGCGTTCTTTCTCTTCTGTTCTGCACATTATTTATACTTTTTTGGATCATATCTACAACCATTTCGTTACAGCGCAGAAACCTTAACCGCTGAGCCATTTCGCTGTTTGGTTAAAGCTAATGCAAAGGCAGAGGTCGAGTAAAGGCAGCAGCAACAAACCAGCATGCAAAACAAAACTCCGAAGTTGCCTTCAGTCACCTGTTGAGTGTGAGGTGTATCAACAAGGCTACTGTCATGTTAGAAAAGACATGTACTGTAAACGCAACAGTGACTACTGCCAGAAAACATCTCAGAGGTTTGACTTTCTGTGCCTTTTTTTTTTCTTTTTTAATAAACTGTCTTTGTTGTGTTTGTGTTTGCAAACGGCACTTTTCAGTTTGTACAACACAATATTCAAGTGAATGAGAATAATGGACTCAACAATTCCTACACGATTTCTGGAAAACAAATGGACCTTTGCCTGTATGGAGGAAGTTGTGTGTTAGGCGACACCTAAAATTATCAACTGCCTGCTGTGTTTGTAATAAAGAATTGTCAAATGTACAGTTTGATGTGTTTTAAACATTGAGAACCTGTGGACCTGTGAAAAGAAATAAAGATTTGTGAATCACTGCAGAGGTTGATCACTACAATGATACATTTTTAAAATGTTTTTCTTTTTTCTTAAAGTATTTCAGCCCCAGGTGTGACTGGTTGTTGGACCTTGATAGTAAAAATCGTAGCTGTAGATGTTTCCTAGACAGCTCTTTGCTCCTGCAGCATCAGTAGATTATAAAGCTGCAGTACAGCTGCTGACCACTGGAGGGAGCACGAGATTGTGCTTCATCTCCAACAGACTGCAGGAGGATGTTTTAAAGTTTTCACACACTACAGGATGATACAGATGTAATAGAGTTATGATTGTAAACAGAAAAACAGATTAAATTCTGAGTCTGAACATCCAACATCACAATGGAGTCTGAAATCTGACAAATTAGTCAGTTTTCAACAGTCTCAGACCACTAATAACTAACTACATAGGATGCTTGGGGCTGAAACAGAAATTACTCCAACCAGCTTAAGTTTTTGAACATTTTTATAAATCTATAAAATGTCAAAAACCAAAAGCTATTAAATTGACAATACAAAAGTAGATCACTAACTGAGGTACTAGTTAAGATTTCAACCCACAAAAAAAGACACAGAGACAGAAATACAAAAAAAACCCTTTTATTTGACCGTTTTGATCAAGTGCAAAATAATCCATAACATTTACACCCCCCTCCCTCCATCCCTCCCTCCTTCCCTCCCTCCCCGCCTCAATAACCAACTTCAACTCCATGATTATTGTAAACAGCTCTGAAGATCTTCTCGTCTTGTTTTCTGTATCGGACGTCTTTGCTCACATGGGACAGTCGTAGATGTGTATGGCGCGGTCATCTCCAGCTGAGATGATCTTTGAGCCGGTGCTGTTGTACTTTACGCTCCACACCTGAGGACCAACAGACAGTAATGAGATTTAAGTTCATCTAGTCTGTGCTCTTCTTTGATCACGTATTAGTAATCCACATTTTGAAAAACTTGTATCTATATTATTGTATTCACAAACTTGATACTGTGACACAATGTCCCACATGGCAATTACCCTACATTTAAAAAGGGTAATAATTTAAGTAATTGCACATGGATTTACAGCATTTTGGAGGGGAAGCTGTTCATAGAAAGCATTTGTTCCTTTCTGCTAATCTTCAACAAACATAATTGTAACTTTAGGCAGTTGAAGCAAAAACCTACAACAACAAATTAAGCAGCGCCTAAGAGCTACGAACCAAGAAAAAAAATGTTCCAAATAGAAGAACAAAGCAGCTGCTGAACAGTTAATTGGCTGCAAATTGTCCCTGTAGATTCTCTGGATTTACTGTTATTTCATGGCAAGTCACAAAAGAAATATGGGAGACACAAACACGCCTCTGATCCCCTCTCCGAGGAGCCGTGCTATTTTAATCAGAGGCTTTTTTGTAGTGCAGATGAACCACCCCACAGGCGTCTGCAACCAGAGATCTAATGACAGCTGGGATTATTGGTTTTGCCGGAGCTTAAACATCAGAGAAGGGTTATGTGAGGGGCCGCTGCATGACATTGGCCGTGCTGATTTCCCAACACATTAGCACCTACAAGCGGATGGATTTTCTCACTTTGAATTTGGATTATATCACATTCGGGTCAAAAAACACAGGATTTTCTTTGTCACCTGGTCTTGATGGTCGAAGAAAGTGTTGATACATGCTCTGGAGCTGGCGTCCCAGACCTTCACACTCTTGTCAGACGAGCTGAGGGTAGAAGAGGAGAGACAACGTTTGACATGTTTTACAGTTCATCTTAGTGTCAAACTTTGTAACGTCTGACTGGTCTGAACGGTTTATCTTGGCACCGTCGACTGGAAACTTTTTCCTGAAAAACAGCTTCAGCTGACGATGTTAAAGCACGATGGAAGTGAAAGCTTGGGAAAGTAGAGGAAAACACTTCTGCTACATTTCTAATGTACACAAACAGACAGCAGCAGATTTTATGGTCACAACTACTGCCTATTATATAATAATAATAATAATTAACTTAGTTTATTTATGTAGCACTTATCAAAACCAGAGATCACAAAGTGCTTTATAAGGACAAATGAAAAAGTCAACAGAAAAAAACAAACAAAACCAACCACATGCAGACAAATTTATCCAAATTGAGTAAGAGAATAAGGTAGAAATACATTCAAAATTAAATATTTAAAAGAGGTTATTCAAAGGCCTTTTGAAAAGAAATGTGTTTTCAGAAGTGATTTAAAAGAAGATACTGATTTTTCAAGATCGACAGGCAGGTTGTTCCAAAGTTGAGGTTTTAACAGCAAAAGCTTTGTCCCCTTTAGTCTCACACCTCAGACTACATGCAGGTTTGTAACGGGCAAGTAATTCAGAAATATAGTCTGGAGCTAAGACAAATGCTAAGTGCTCTTAACGTCATAAGTAAAATCTTCAAATTGATTCTGTAATAAACTGGTAGCTAATGTAAAGACATTAAGAGGGGAGAAATATATGATCTCTTTCCTTGGTTTTATTATTGGTATGATTATTATAATCACTTACAGTGGCACAGTTTGTTTCAAGTCTGTCAATCATGTTGCAGAAATGCAGCTGATTTTGTTTCTATGCATCAGCAGAGCAGCATGAAATTCTACCTCCCGAAGCTGTTTTGAAGCTGCAGTGTGAAATCTTACCTCGAGACAAAGTGGGAGTCATCTGGGGAGAAGGCGACATTAAGAACCCAGGATCCGTGTCCGCTCAGCGTGCCCGCCAGGTTGGCGTGTTGCCTACAGAATAATATCAGCAAAAGTTTATAAAGGAAACAAAACGCTACTTTCTAAAGAACCAAAAGTGTAAAACAAAAAAAAAACCTACACATCATATATCTTGATGTAGCCGTCGTCGGAGGCTGTGACCAGGAGCTGGGAGTCGGGGGAGAAGGTGAGAGATCTGATGGGCATGGCGTGACCTGAAGAGAGAGAGAGAGAGAAGAGGCACTCAGGAAGATGTAAGTCTCAGTGAAAAGGTTGTTGGTTTGGCAGCTTAATGACCTTCATACTTGTTCAAAAAGCTTGAAGTTAGTTTTCATCCTTAATAATGAAACCAGTAACAACAGCAAGAGGTGAAAACAGTTTATACTTTATGTTCAATATGTTCTGACTGCAGCTGTGAAAGGTTATTAATTTTACAACATCCTCATTTGCAGTCAGCATGTGTCCAAGAAAATTTGGTTTGGATATTTTAGTCTATTTTCTTAATTTATTAATGTTTGGCCTTGTATATTTGAACTTTTCCCCCCAAATCCATGTTGCTTTTGTTCATTTCATTCCTTCATTTCTTGTCTGATCTGGAATTTCTTATGGCCATCTGTTTAGTAACTGTCCGTAAAAAGTGATTAAAGTAAAGACATTTTTATACCCTAATAAATAAATATATTACCCTAATAAATAGTAATAATTGAACTTACCTTCCAGTGTGTGGAGAAGCTTTCCAGTTGCGATGTCAAAGATATTGATGATTCCATCAATAGCTCCACTGGCCAAATATTTTCCATCTGGGCTCTGAAGAGCAAAAAAAAAACCCAATTCACTTATTCATTATAAGCCTTTAAAAACAACATTTTCGCCTGCAGAGAAAGGCTCAGGAGTTAAAACTAGTGAAAACCTTGGTGTGAATGAGGAGAAACACTAATCAAGATGAGTTATTATAAAGTCAAGACAGGAAGGTCTCAGCCTCTGAGACTCTGCGCTTGATAAGCCGTCATCCAGCCGACAAAAATGACAATTTATGGTTCCTTACGTAAGCTATACTCAGGATGAATTTCCCTCGAGTGTCCAGAGAATATTCCTTCTTGCCGCTTTCCACACCAAAGATGTTGACCTTGCCAAGATGGCTTCCTGTAGCGATGTATTTGGAGTCTGGGGAGAAGGCGACCGTCCATGCATCAACTGCAGAGACGAATAGAAGGGAGGAAGACAGAGGATGAGGAGGATTTAACTCATCACGTGTATTCTTTTCCAGGAATTATTTATTTTAGCAATGCTGGCTACAATGAACACAATTTAATTAATGCAATGTCTCAGCTAGTTTTATTAATGTGTATACCTACTGCAGCACAAACTGTCCCTGAACAAGACATCTAATCTACTTTCTGCTCACTTGCCGATACTATTAATTAAGCTGTAATTATGCTCCGTTAACTATAATGAAATCCACAAAAAGGAGAAGAAAATGAAGGTTTTACAATAACAGGTCTCACTTCTGAAGAATCCAAATATACCAAAATACAGTATGTCCAATGGGGGGAAAAAGGTCTTTAATCCAGTGACCCAGACCAACCGCTGAGTGAAACGGGTTGTCACTAACACAAGTCGACATGACATTTAGATGAAGTACAGCTTGGTTCACGATACACAACGAAACGGACATTTCTGCGTGTGGGGTTCCTGAAAGGTGAGTGTAAAAAAAAAAAACATAACATGAGCTTCTTGTGCTACAGTACGCAGCAGACCAGACCTCCAGGTTTGTTTTAATACTAAACTGAATGATAATTTCCTTTGTAACGTTATTCAAGTGTAAGAACCAATGTTCACTTGAAAATAAATACTCAACACAACACAGGTATGATTTTCAAAGTCACTCCAAATAAGTTATACTTTTAAACTTATAAAAAGGGAATTCTCTACAAATAACATCCTTATCCGTAATGACAAAATCCAGCCAAAAGTGACATATCTTACATTAAAACTACATTTTGACTATAAAGTGGGAACGATCCATCATTTAATCAATGATTAACAGTGAAAAGGTTACAGTCGAAGGACAAAAACACTGCTGAAATGAATTCAAAGTACACAGACGGCTAGAGCTGCTTTAACCCTCTAAAACCTACATAGACAAAGAAGCACCTGGATATAGTTTTATATTTTAGACAATTCTGAGCTTATTCCTTCAGTGAGTATCAGGTGTTATACATCACATGATTCAGGGGAATCTGCCTTTGTGTCAGCATACAATATTTGACAAAAAAAGAAAAACAACCAGTGAAAAAACCTTGAGTTTTGTCAAATAATTCCATAGTCAATCAGGGAATTTCTGTTTTCTCAATGTGTAAAGTTGTATTTTAGGTGTTTTGGAGCTACATGTCAAGTTTGGTGCAAATCCACCTTTTCCTTAGTGAGTTACAGCCATTTATTTGCAAAGTGTCCTGGGTGTTTTTTTAGTAGACAATGTGACAATATATAAATTTTGGTGCTGTCTTTATATTTTGATCAATATCACCTCTGAGAGTAAATATCAAAATGTTATATATCATTGGAAAATAAACACCCTAATCTGTTGATATATGGAAGACTGTAGTCGTTTACTTTTTGCTCAGTGCACATGGTGACTCGAGGGAAGCCTGTAAGACAGCAAGCTTCTGTTCCTGTATCAAGTGATTGCACGCACCGTAAATCGACCCTGATGGTCGTAAAGATACAAGTCAAGGCGCCTCGGTAAGCTGAGAGTCTCACAGTTCAGAAAAAAAAAGAAGGCTTGTCAATATTATAAACAGTTCTAAAGTTATTTAATGTTTTCTAGAACATGGTCTTCAGTCCCAGAGGTTTAATCAAAAGCCAGGAGAAGAATAATCACAGAGAAAATATAATATTCATTAGATTTTTGTCTCTCTTGGATATAGAGCTGCAGGAAGCATGATCTCTAGCACCTAGTATAAATCAAATCAATAAACACTGACAATCCTCCGAGTCTTACCTGGTCCTGCATCCATGGACTTGATCTGTTTTCCAGACTCCAGGTCCCAGAGGCGGATGTGAGCATCGAGGGAGCTGGAGGCGGCGATTGCTCCGTTGTGACTGATGTCCACTGACACCACACCCAGCTGGTGGCCCTCCAGGGTCCACTGCAGCTCCAGCTTCTCATCTGACCTGCATGTGCAGCGCGGCGCAGGGATTTGTTTGGTCACGTCAAGTCAAATCAAGTTTATGTAGGCAGCACATTTAAACAAAGACTTCTGAGAAACTGGGGTCCGTTTCACCAAATTTGCAACATGAGATAACTTCCTCTCATGCTAATCTTGAAATGTTTGACTAATCAAAACAAACATCGCACTGGTGACTCACATATTAACATGCGAGAGTCTTGTAGGACTAATTTATTTGCAAATTGAGAGCAACAATCATATGTGTAGTGTGACATTTGCGTGCACAGTAAGTAGTTTTCACAAATTGCTGGTGTAAAAATGGATCTGAGTCAAACAAAAAAAGTGTAACAGCCAATTATATCACTGTTGTAGATTATAATTCTTTACACTAACAATAATTAAGTCCTGAAATGGCAGTGAGCTTTTTTCACATAGACCAGGTCTAGACCAAACTCTTTAATGGTCCTTTGGTAAAGATCCTCTTAAGAGGTAAATGTTAAAAGTCACATTGGTGTATTTAGGACTTCAAATCTCAAGACGATATCGCTCCCATATCACCATGAAAGAGCAGCTACTGCTGGGACTCAAACTACAGAAGTGTGCTATGACAGTCTGAGTGCAGCAGAGGTCATAAATATAACCCTCTCTCGTTAAAACTCAGAGAGAAGACATATTTGTTCAATGAGTTCAATGAAGATGGAAAAGAGTCTCGCTCAGTTAACTGGGCTTTTCTGACCTGGAATGAACACTGGCTTGGCTCTTGTCAAATCAGAAATATGAAGTTTCACAGCACATAAAATTGATATGATCTGTGGGCTGAATGCTATTTGAACTGAACCTTGGAAAATATGGTACAGTTTTGTTTTGACAGTCATACTGTTGTTTTTTTGGTATTTGTGCAAATCTTAAAAGATTTGTTTTAAGTCCATGAAAACAGAGAGAAAACAAATCTAGATGTTAATTAAATCCAATGTTACAAAACAAGAAAACACACAAATACAATATTGGGCAAGAAAACAACATCAACTAGACACATAACTATCAGTAAAATGTCTAAAGTGTCATCGTCATGAAAAAAAACAAAAACAAACTCACCATTTCCAGACTTTGACCATATCATCTAGTGAGCCAGTGACGATAGTTTCTGTCCCGTCCGCCTCACTTTTACCCCACGCTGCCGTCCAGATAGCATCATCGTGTGCTGAGAGGAAACAAACTGCAGGTTAAACCTCTGACAACAGTGTGATAATGACTTGTATTACATCCCAAATACTAGTGGGGCTGATGGGAAGAGTATTTAAAGGATCAGGCTAATGTTGCTCAATATTTTTCTTACTGTGAGCAAATCTCATGTAAAGACTGAAACTAACATTGCTTTGCTTTAGTGTCTCTCGGTTCTTTCAGACGTCCAGACCCTGTCTGTGGTCCTCAGTCCACAAACCCATTTGTCAGAACGGCTGAGTACGTTTTTACCAAACAAACGTAAACAAAAAGGTAAATAATGCATTAGTGCACATTAATACACATTTCAAATACATTATATGAGACTTTTGCAGGATCAGGATAACTTCATTGTTGATTTTGGTCTTTTCGTGGGATTTGATGACAATATGGAAAACACAGAATAATGACAGCCTTATCCTTTAATCTCCTAATTATGTGGCTACTGCTTTGTCATCTGCTGAGAGAGAAAAACAAACCCTGTGCATGTTTAATGTGAGGGAAAAGGCTGCGGCAGAGCTCTGAATAACGGGACTTTCAGGGGAAACTCAAAGGTAACTTATCACATTGAAAAGTTATACAGTGAGACTTTGCTCATAACGTTACTCACCGTGTTCTTGCTTGAAAAGAATGCTGTACTGAAATTGAAGCACAAGTTAACAGTTATGTTTGATTCTTCTTTTGTTTTCCAAAACAGATTACAGTGTAATATTCATGATGCACAGCCCAAACTGTTCCTGATGTACAAAGAACGACAGTCTGTTGATGGTTGGTACGAACCAAGATTTATTCAATATTGTCTGATGGAAAAACAACCACATTGTAGAGCTTGGTATAGAAGACAAAGTTCTTTGTTTGCAATGTAATGAAATCAGCTTTTATTCTTGTCTATGTTTGGTGTCTTGTAAGTCTATGTGGGCTGGCCACTTGTATGTATATAAAACAATAACTAATCTTTAAATTCTTTCATTTAGGAAATGCTGAGTGTATTTAAAGGACGGGTTCACAGCTTTTCAAGACTGTTTTAAACAATAGTCAAGCTCCCAAATGAACATTGAAATAGGTTTTTCTTGCTATAATCATTCCTCCTGATCATACTGACCATTAGGAGATTCCTTCATAATGTACTTACAATATAGTTGATGTGGGTGTATTTAAAGGTTTATCTGATATTCAAACAGTAGCATCTACCAGAGACAACTGTGTCTCCATTAGAGCTGCAAACTTTTGGAACACAATACCCAGCATGACAATGCTCTAACTTCACTAGTTTCAAATCACAATTGAAATCATGGCTGAAACAGAACCAATCATGTGACCATTAACCACATAGATACTAACCAGAGAGTATTTTATTTTAGTTTTTGTATGATGCAATGTTTTAAATAGATAGTGCTTTTAGTTTTGTATGATGTACTGTTTATTTACTATACCCCAGTGTGAGTTGTAACACTTGATACCATAATTCTTTTGTAATTTGCCTGCCCAGTCAATGACTGTCCATTGTCCCTGTTAAATAAATAAATAAATAAATAAAATAATGTGAAGCTTCAGTCGTCCAAATGAGTCAAATCAAACAGATATCTTTCAACGTTACAGTCTTTTTATTGCCAAACTCCCTCTTTTTGTTACTATACTTCCACTGCAGCTCAACAGGGAAACACTGCCTGAGGAAACACAAAGAGGGAATTTGATGCTAAAAAGACTGTAAATATGGCAGATATCCACTTGATATGACTAACTCAGACTGCTGAAGCCTCATATAAGCTTCAGATAAACTTTTAAATGCAGTTTTGCACAAAATGACTGTGTGGACACAATGTGGATTTTGGCCCCCATCACTTACATTAAAAGCAGATTTGAAGGGGATCTTTTAATAGCCAGTATGAACAGGATGAATGATTACAGTGAGGAAAACCTCTTTCAATGTTCATACATATGAGCACCTGACTGTTGTTTTAAGACAGACTTAAGAAATTGCGAACCAATCCTTGAAAGGATGAAGTTGCTTAAATTTGATGCTTACTTGAGTGCTCATTTTTTTGGTCCTGGTGGTTGGAGAGCCAGATAACTTACTTCAACCTGAAAACAAAGTGACAGTTTGTTAGTGGTACGTTAACAAACAGCAGCAACACATGATGAAACCATGACACACTATTTATTTCAGCAGTTAGCTATCATTACTTAGTTTAGCGACCAATGCAACAAAGATATACGACAAGAGCTTAAGCCTGCAAACATGCTCCAGACAATGGCGTTTAAGTTTAACAGAAAATTTAGTTTTTAATTTAGCATTAATTTGTGCAGTGTTACAGTTGAAAAAGCTACTAGAGTACCGTGGCTAACAGCAGCTAGCTCTGACTAGCAGCGGCCAGTTGGCAACAAAGTGCAATTTCCTATTTAAACATTTACTAGATTATTACGTTATATACCAAGCTAACTGTTTCTATTCTACTATAGTGTAAAATGCGTCCACGTACCTTTAAAACTCCTGTAAAATGTTTAATATAATTTCGGGAGCTCGATGACTTACAAGCGAGACTCCATGACAACATTCAACGTAACTTCCGTTTAGCGTCTTCTTCGTCTGTTTCATTTCGGTTGGCGAGTAACATGAACACTACTGCCGCCAGCGGAACAGAAGAAGAAAGCGTCTACAAAGCGACTGCTAGAGCTGAAAAATATACATGAAATTATTGATTTACATAATTAAAAACATTTATAATGTGTTTCATTTAATATGCGTTTCAAATCAAAACAATATAACAAAAATGTGAGATCAATAGTATATTTGTGAATGCAATAACATTTTTAATTCAGATTTATACATCAATAAATAAATTCAGTAATTTCTTAAATATTAATCACAATATCCTCATTTGTTTTATTTAGCATATTTTATTTAATTACATTTATACACTTAGTTACATATATGATTTAATTTATCTTAAATATTTAATTGTAGCTATTAATAAGAGCAAACACACAATGCCACATGCTGCTTGTAGGCAGTTTCCAGATGTTTTGGTTTGTGACTCCTACTTGCTGCAGGTTGCATATGACTATAGTTTGTTACACCAAACCATGGATCTCCCTTCTTAACTAAATTATTGTTTTATTTGAGCAAATTTTAGCAACCAGAAAAGGTATAATATTTCACAGGAAAACATGCAAACATTCAAAAAAAGTCAGAAGAAGCATGAAAAAAAAATATATTTTTAAATTTCTTTTCTCATTAATCATCTCACAACCTGTCAGTTTTATCTTGTGACCACTGAAGCTCACTAAAATCACTAGGTTAACTTTACTCAGTAAATTACAATCTGTTATTTTGACCCAGTGTTACACACAACAAGCTTTCGCTAAAAATTGTATCAAAAATGTATTGGTTTTTGTACAAAACAACAGTAAAATAAAAAACAAAAGACAGAAACTGGGTCAAATCAACCCCTTCTCTTGAGTGGCTTTCTGGCATTAACCCAATATTGTGTTGGTGCTATATTGACCCAAACTTGGTTAAATTTTAACCCTGTGATTTTTAGTGTGAGAGATCGTGACCTACAGGTCGGGAGCCACTGCTGTATATCACTTCATTTTGAAAATAGCACCATTCAAAATCCCTAAATTAATCCCACTGTATACTGATAATAGACACAACACTAATCTTTCTGCAAAACTGAAAAGCAAGGAGGAATGAAATAGATCAAAATACTGTGTGTACACTAAGGTTTTTGCTTACAGAGGAGATAGCACAGATATTGATTTTGGCAGCACTTCAGGCAACATGAGCCTCACCTGTGGTGCCCAGAAGGCCAAACATGACCAACAGTTAACTTCAGATGAGACTTCTTTGTTGCCTGATATCAGGCAGAACTGTCAACCCCTTTCACTCCATTTCAGAATCAGTCAACTCGATTTGGTGGAGTGGGTGGATTCAAAGGTCTAGACCCGGGCAAACCTCTTTGCTCAGAAGCTTGACTACCATAATAATGGCTTACATAAAACCTCTATGGTGCAGAAGAAAAAAAGGCAAACCTGAGTCTGAAGAGTAAGCAGAAAAATATTTTGACAGTTGCTGCAGCTCCAATCAAAGCTCCAAAAAACGGTTGTCAAGAGAAAGTTTCAGGAGAAAGAGGAAAGAAAGTTTTAAATAACTCCTAATGTAAAGTTGAAAAGGGCACTTGTGTCCCAGAAAAGGACATCAGTGTGAATCTCCTGACAGCCCGGGACCTGAGTGAGGTAGATGAGAGATGTCCTATTTAGAGCAGTGTGTGTGTGTGTGTGTATGTGTGTGTGTGCACTCAGAGAAACAGAGAATGATAATTTAATTATTGGGTTATTTTTAAGACCGATAATGAGCAGATATTTTGTGCAGATATTCACTCCACAAATTCTCATCTGGAGGTTTATTCTTATTTGAAGTGGTACAAAGTAGCAGTAAAATAACAACAGGACACCATTCAACACATTCAACTAAAGTATCATATTTAGGGTTTTTAGTAACCCATCATGTCTATTTAACAATCAATCAAAGATATTTTACCGCATTTATATAAATGAAGAACTGAAGGAACAAGCTTTTAAAAATCTAGAATGAGAGGTAATTGAAAAACAATGTGTGTAAGAATAATAAAAATAATTGTGGGTTTTAAATCTGTTTTCTACATTTATTATCAAGGAAACTTTAAAGATTTGGTTCACATTTTTTAAAATCTGTCTTAAAACAACAGTCAGATGCCCAAATGAACATTTAAAAAGTGTTTTACTTGCTGTAATCATTCCTCCTGTTCATATTGACCGTTAAAAGATCTCCACCAAATGTACTGCCAATGCAAGTGATGTGGGACAAAATACACAATCCTCATGAGCAAAAATGTACCTGAAGATAAAATGAGGCTTCAACTGTCTGATTTAGTCAGATAAAGTATCAATATTCCACAGTTACAGTGTTTTTAGTAGAATAATTCTTTCTTTGTGTGTCGACGGACAAAAATTTCCCTGTTCAGCTGCAGTGGAAGGATCATAACAAAAAGAGGGACTTTTACACTAAAAAGACTAACGTTGAAGATATTTTTTATATTTTTTTATTTGCACAATAAAAACAAAGTAGCATAAACACAACAACAAAAGAGAAAAAAAACAAACCAAACAAATTGTGCAGGTGAGATTTAGAAAACCCCTAGAGGTTTATAGTAGTAATCTCACCTCATTACGCATTATAAGCAAATACAAAAGTCATGTGATCCACAAAAATAAGCAAACAAGCAACCACAGAATCAAAAGCAAAGATATCGACTTGATTTGACTAATTTGAACAATCTGCACAGAAGGAGGACTTTGGATTTTGTCCCCCATCACTTACATTATAAGTGCATTATGAAGGAACTTCTAATGGTCAGTATGAACAGAAGGATTGATGATGGCAACTAAAAACTATTTCAATGTTCATTTGGGCACCTGACTGTTGTTTTAGGACACACTTGAACAATTATATTTTAAGAGCTACATCTACATTTTGAAATTTGGTCCTTGCATATGCCATACATGCTTTGTAATGAAGCATTTAAAGTGCCTCTGTGACTGATTATGATGATGATTGTTCCAAGGCCTCAATAACAAAACTGTTCCTTCCGAGCTGCTTCTTTTTACTTGTAAACACACAAACCAGCTGTAGGTAGAGTCAAAGCTTGTAATGGACTGTTTCATCCATCCATTTGATGCCATAAAGTTCTTGCAAAGAACCATTACATTGGCCCTTTTGGTAGTCCTATTGTATTCATTCATGTTCGGTCAATTCATACTGTATTCATGATGAAAACAAATATTCAAAAATAACTATATGAGCATTGAAAATGTCAAGTTGTCCTCAAGCTTCAAAATTACAAATGCAGGATATATGACGTCTGAAATCTGGATCTGGTCTTTCAGCCCCGACTGGAAACTATAATCTTTTTTCTCCAGGCACTTGTACATTTCTGTTTATTTGTCCTGCAGGCAACAACGATCATTATGTTGCTGTTTTCAGCCAAGTGATCCATTTATATTTTCCGGGAAATAATGATGGGTAATGGACTGATGTTATGCCATCAGGCTGCAGCACGCTGAAAGGAGCACAAGACTGTTTTCATTATCTTTGAAATGGCAAAATGAAAGTACTCTGACAACAGAACAACTGATTCAAACAATAGTTTTTTTTAAAAAGAAGCCAAGATCGGATGCATTTATACTTTTACAGAGATAAATATTAAGAAAATCGCTTTGTGCTGCACAAACTAAACTTGGGGCGCATTTTATATTTCTAACGTTGTTCAGAAGTCGTCTGAACTCCACATCTGTTAGGCACCTCTGTGACTCTGCTCTGTCATTTAGGCCTGGCTCAACACAAAGATGGAAAACTAACTGCTCCTTATGTAATTGACATTTTCCTACTTTTACCCTGATTATGGGATTTGGTCTTGGCACACTGTGTCAAAGGAAATAGAAATGGCTAAAGCAGAAACTTTTAAGCTGAGGTGTCTGTTTCTAAGTGGTTTTGAGTCATTGTAAATCCTTCCGCAGTAAACTATTAATGATCAAACAACCTACTTTAGAATTAAAATATGGTCTGTTTGAATTTAGATGAGTGGATGAAAACTTTCCTTTCTGGTAAGAGAAGAACCAGTACAGCGTCTTTCTCTAGTCACTTGCTTTGTCCCGACTGGTGCTGGTTGGAAAACAAAAGGAAATTTTGTTGTATTGACCTGTAACACAACGGTGCACAAACTCTTTTACCTCCTACCATCTTGTAGCCACTGATAATATAACAACCTCAGATGCAATAACTTGACAAAATATGAGTAAAATTCCCATTTTTATTGGCATGAAATGTACTGTGATCAATCTTCCAAATGTAATAGATTAGTTTTACCACCACACTAGGCTTTTATGTCACTTGATGTACACGTTTCATGTATTTTTTAAATTGTTTATTGTGTTTTGCATGTTTTATGTACTGCAAGACTAATATCCCCTCAGAGACAATAAAGTTAGACTTAAATATGAAAGTTGAAATAGAAACCAACATGTGATACAACAAAAGGGTTGTAAAATGTAACACTGATAATGTAAGACTGACCAGTAAGGTCACAACTCAAGTTACTGTTATTAGTCAGTACCATTAGCACCAGTTTTTATTATGTCAATGCTAAATTATGTATGTATGAATATGTATTATAGATGAATATGTAGGTATAGTGAGTAAACAATAGTTTATGGTCGTAATGTTATGTGATTTATAACATTAATAAATTTAATGCAATTTAGAGTGTCAGCATTAGAGCTGCAAGTTATGATTATTTTCAATATCAATTAATCAGCTGATTATTTTCTTGGTTAATCAAAAACTATAAAACAGACCCGTTATAGTTTCCTATAACCCAAGATGGTGATATCAGATGTCTTGTTTTGCCCAGCCAAAAGTCTAAAACCCAAAGATACTCAAAACAAGGGAAAGCAGCCATTTCTCAAATTTAAGAAGCCAAAACCATCAAATATTTGGCATTTTTGCTTGACTTAAAAAATGAATCACTTATTGAAATATTTGGAGATTAATTCTCTGTTGGTTAGTAACTAACCGTTGCAGCTCTAGTCAGCATGCAACTCAGTTTCACTTTGTCACAGTTTACACACATTCATTCACTATTATCTTTCACTTTTCACCCAGCAGCTAACTCGGGGTAGTTTGAGGTTGAAACATTATATTTTATGCCACCCTGGTGTAGTACTGTAATGAGCAAATGCAATACCAAAGATCACTTCATTAAAAATCCCTAAATTATCACACTGATTCAACTTTACATAAAAATACAGAGTAATTCATAATTAATACAACACAATACAGTAAAATGCATACATAATAAATACATAATTCCCTGTTAAAGCCCGGGGGGCATCGACAAGAAAACATTGAGATGATTCACCATCAGTGCAATTAACCATCTCTTTGATCTATATTTGTGGTGCAGGACTGTTTTGGGGCTAATTTGTTCAAAGTTTAGGAGTCAAATCTCACCTTTATTTAGTCAGCAAGGCAGAAAACATGAAGTAGCTGAAACAGTTTGAGTTGGACATTTAAAAATGGACTCGGGTGGAGTGTGGTTAGCTTTGCGGATATGTGAATAGTACGGAATAAAACAAGTAAAGAATATGATGAGATCTTATCAAACATTTGTTTTTCAAACTTTCTTTCTTGAACTATTCATTTTGAATAAATTGACACGATGATTTGAATTTAAAAAATAAATCCTGTGACCTAAGCTTTTAATGAAAGCCAACCTGTGTTTCTGTAATACATTTTTAAAAATGACAATTCAGAATTGAGTTGTTGACAAACCTCAGCTCTATAAATACACTCTAAAAGAATTAATTTAGTGGTTTTGATCCCCAGAGAAAGCAGACATGCCAGTCTTGCTCTACTGTATTAATGGGACAGAGCATTCAGGGGGTGGGACCTCCTCTGACTCCCATTAAAGACAGTATCTATAAAGGAGCTAAAGACAAGATTGCAGCCAGCACACTGAGACACGCAGACGAAGACGCGGAGAGTGTGTGAACGTCCGTCTGTGTGAAGAAGAAAAAAAAAAAGAAAAAGAAAATCCAGAGAAACACTTGGGTGTAACAGTGTGAACGAGAGGCTGAGCCCTGAACAGAGGAGACAGGAGCACAGGGAAGGAGGAGGAGGGTGAGAAAGAGTCAGAGACAGAGGGAAGAGGGGAAGAGAGGGAGAGACACATCAGAGCGTGGAACAGGTTCTTTGCAGCAGCCCTCGCACTCAGCCTCAGCAGACATGCCTAACTTTGCTGGCACCTGGAAGATGAAGAGGAGTGAGAATTTTGATGAACTTCTCAAAGCTCTGGGTAAGCAGCTCTCTCTCTCCTGTTTCTTTTCTCCCTCTCTCCTCTTTCCCCTCCATCGCCAACATCCCTGCATGAGGTTGACTATCCATCATGCCCATATAGAAAAAAAAGGCTTCTCTTGTTCCTTGGGAATGGCATGCCTGACTTCCAACAACATTGTATTGTTCGGAGAAGCTCCCTGGGAAAGAAGGCAGAGATCTACGGGGAGATGCTGCTGAAGGGAAATCCCTCGGCTTTACGGGAGATATGAAACACTGGATGCTGAATTCCAGCCAAAACAGACGTGGTATTGTTACCAGGAACATGAAGAGAGGAGGGGGGCACAACATTATTCATGTTAAGCATTTAAGTAGGGCATGCATTAGCAATGCCAGGGGAGGTCTCTGGAGCCCAGTGCTATTCTCTTGTGTCCTATCTTTTTTTCATTCTTTTTCACCCTTCTTAGTCTTAACTGATGATTGTGATGGTTTAGATTTGGACCAGTTTAACTGGGTCATCCAATTGTGTTGCAGCGTTTCGTCACACCGGCACTGCTGAAACAGACGGGGCACAGCAAAAGGCTGAGTGTCTTTAGAATAATGTAGAAATTTTTAGGGACAAGTACCACTGTGAGTAGAGGGAGCTGCTTCAAGAACTCTCCAGAAACAATCGACACCAAACTAGATGAAATTTAGAACTTTTTTTTTAGACAAGAACGGCTCCAATTTTATCACAAACCAGGCAAATTAAGTTGGAAAGTGAACAGTTTTGTTCCTTGCAAAGCTCAAACAATTGACAGTTTAGTTATTTGTGCAAAACTGTAGCACTAACTTGAGTGTCTGGCTGCATATTTGGCTTGGAAAGCCTTTGCTTTGTGGTTGCAATCTCTCTTTAAACACCCTTATCTAACACTCCCTTATTGTTAACAAATCTCACAAAAAGACCAAACCCAACCATGAATTTATCCAACAAATATAATCTGTGTATCCAAAGCTTGATATGTCTTATTCCTCTGTGTCGTAGACCTTCATTGTTTTCCAAAAACTATTAAAAAACACGGGCATTGTAGTTAATTTTAAGTCCATTCCAAATACACTTAAATATTCACTGAAGCACCAAATGTGTATTCATCCGCAGCTGGAAATAGTCCCCAACAAATAAACTATTTACTCCTGTTTGAGAAACATTTGCTAAAAATTACAGTGCCCAGCTGTTTTAGGAAATAAGCAAACTCTTTTTTTAAAAATGAAACTTTATGTTTAGAGACCAGTTTTTAAAGATTTACATCTTCTGGAGGAACCAATGGGCTTGGAGTAAGGAATTTGGGAATTACTGAGAGACAGAAAACCCATTGTTAGCATTGTTAACGATATGAAAAACGTAGATTAATATCAGGTGTATTATTTTAACCACAGTTCTCTTTAACACCCTGGTTTACTTGAACAAGCCCTCAAAGACACAGTTACTTTAAAAGACAGTATAAATTGATCAACTGAGAGTTCTGAAATTGTTCAATTTCAACAAACAAATTCAACACCTCTTCAACAGCCCTTCCCATGTTTTGTTTTGATGCAAGCTCCATAAGGCAACTGTCTCTCTGGTCAGACTGTACGTCCAAGGAGAAACCAGTCACTCTCTGAGTTTAGCACCTCATCCGTTCATGGACACATTAACCACATCTGCTGGTGCAGATCACTCGTTCGCTCTTACATAAGGGCCCGGTCAATGGAGCTCCGCGATGGGCAACTAATGTGGATTCCAGTGCTGCAGGGCCGCCACTTTCCATCAACATCTTTATAATTATCTGTTGACTCTGAGGTTTCCCTACAGTAGGAGGGGATTGTAATAGCAGAGGAACAAGGGAGCACGCTGAGTGAACAGAGCTGTACGAAATGATCAGACTCACAGTTTGCTAATTGAGAGCAGGCATGTGCATTAAGAATGTTAGAATACTGTACAGTACGTTCACATTTTAACTACTGAGCCAAAATGTTTGATTTTATAAGACTTGCCAGACTTAACAGGGTTCCTGGTCAAGAAATGCTTGAATAGTACAGGTCATTCGTGTTCCAGCATCAACATCAAAAGAAACTGTAGACACTGTGTTGGTGCATTTGAGGGAATTAATTTACATTTGTCAGCTTTCACGACTGAGTAACTTTGCTCCAATTTGTGCAAGGACCACATTACCCTTGACTACTAGCTGCTTGTAATAATCTAGAAACTGAAGCTTGTTGTTATTTTAACTCTGTACACGATACTTAAAATGACTAATATTTAAAATATATGTGGATTAAACTTTAAAAAAATGTAAATTTTTGAGAAACGAGGACAGATTGTTGGATCACTGATGCTAATGCATATTTAATACTATAAAAACACACGTCGTGATCCCTCAGATCATGGGTGGGGTCGAGTGTAAGCTGTCAAATGAATTTGTGTTTATGTCTGGGTGGTAACCAAGCAAGGCCACTGTGGTTTTGGGTTTGGAGGATCTCTCAAAAATGGCAATAATCCATGAAAATGTTGCAAAATTAAATACTTGATCTTGTCTGCAAAGTTTCTATACGTTTAAGTATTTTCAGGTGGTAAGAGAGGATAATGAAATGAAAGAGCCAGGACCTTTGGCACGACATTAAGCCAGATGGCATTGCAGAGTCAAACAGGGTATGCCAAAACCCGGGCTGTGCCACACCCAGGATCCCCCCTCTTATACCAGACAAAATGAGAGCCATCGCTAACCTGTCCTGACACCCTCAAAAGTTCATTTTTGTCTTCCAGACATGGCTGAATAATCCCTCTAACAGATTTCGGAGCCAAAAAATTCCACAGATTTCTCCCAGTTTTGAGAAGTAGTTGACATTTCTGTCGGAGCCGCAGAGCATTTATTGTGTTTTTACTTTGAAACTTGAGATTGTTCATGTTCATGACACACAAAAATACACAGAGACATAGAGCCAGCATGTGTGCTGGTGGATTTAGGATCTTGTGTCAGGAGCTGGCACGAGGGCCTGGAGAGGTCTAAAATCTGGGTGGGGTCGAGCTCAAGGCAGAATAGAAAGACAATAAAACATACTAGAGGCTGTTTCGATGCACCAGCAGAACAAAAACAGGCTTCTGTCTGTCTGTCATCAAACAACAAAGATTTCATCTCTCTCTTTTCTCTGTTTTGAGCCTATTTGTGTCTCACACTTTCTCTCTTTTTATTGTAAGGTACAAAACAAAATCATATTCCCACTACTAAGTTGCAGCCACATTTGCATATTTTTGTCTTGCATGTCTCAGCGTTTTAGTATCAGCTTTGCACTAAGTAGAAGAAATCAACCTTTAGCCTATTTCTTTCTTCTACATCTGTCTTTCATTATTACATTTGATTCTATTAAGCAATATAAAGCAATCTATGACTCTTGTTGACCTCTCTCTGTGGCCATTAGGAAGCAAAATAAATGCTTCTGCCACTCCTTTAATTATGATGGCCAGTAATGAACACAAACTCATACATAACATATTAGCTAACATAAGAAGCTTAATGAAACATATTTTTTTAATAGACAGGGAAAATATCATAATGCACACTGCTGTAATGACTAACATAACAATAATGTCTGCATGGCTCATTTTCAGCTACAAAACAGATTTAAAATATTAGCAAAGCAGATATCGTCAGATTTGCTCGCCAAAAATGTCAGCATGTTGTAATTATTAAGTCATGGGAAATGATAAACAACCCTAAAACACCCCCAAGAATAATTTATAGTCATTTTGTACTATGAGGCAGTTAAAAATCCCACAAATTTCCCTTTTAATAACTGACTGGATCGTTTTTTCCGCTCAGGAGTGAACGCCATGCTGAGGAAGGTGGCTGTGGCGGCGGCCTCCAACCCCCACGTGGAGATCCGCCAGGATGGGGAGCAGTTCTACATCAAAACGTCCACCAGCGTGCGCACCACGGAGATCAACTTCCACGTCGGTGAAGAGTTTGACGAAGAGACCGTGGACGGGCGAAAGTGCAAGGTAGAGCTGCAGAGGGTCACGAAAAGAGATGTTTGAAAAATGGTACACTGATACTCAGCGATTCTAGAGGACGATGGAGGTGAAAGTCACATCTTTTAGGAACATATCAGTGTATTTACAAGTTTTAGCTCCTTAGCTGTACTTGATATATACTTGACATTTTTGCTGACCATATATTTTACAATTTTGCATATTTTACAGTAGGAATATCATCTATCAGCGTGAACACATGCTGGTCTGCACTCATTTTTGTCAGTGTTTCCTTTTTGTTGCATTGTAACACACTTTATCTTAAGTAATTTGCACTGTATTACACAACAATAATAAATTTCCACCTTTTTTAAATATTATTTTGTAAAAACAATCTCAAGAATGAAGGGAAACTGATTTGTGTATTACAATTACAACATTTTGACTTTACATCTTTAGCATGTGATCAAGAAAGTCCATATATTCAGTAAACTTCACCTAATTCAACCCGAGTCTCAGTCACAAGTCATCACCTGATGAAGACATAAAGTCGAAACCTTGTAATTCTACTACTTAAATTGCCTTTTTGGGAGCATCTATTCAGTCTGTAGGTGTTCTTTGTTCATGAGATTGTTTTTGGCAGGGTTAGGGTTAGATTTGATAGTGCCAGTAAAGACATAGACAGGAAACGTGGGGAGACAGAAATGCAACAAAAATCCACCACCAGAATCAAAGCCAGGATGTTGTGGTTACATGGTTACACGTTGTGGTTGCATCTTAACCGTCAGACTATGAGGAGGCATCACAATAATGCAACTTTGAGTTTCAAGAGTCTGCTAATTGATGTTTATATTGTACAGAAATGAACGGAAATTCATGTCTACCTGGAATCGTAGACAAAATACATCCAAACTTCCAAAACACAACAGCATTGTTTGTAAAATGCTTGCTTGTGATATTATGTATGTTAAGTATTTGTGGGATAAAAGATGCAAAATCACAGGTATGGCCCCTGTTGGCTATCTTCAATCTTCAACTAACAGAAAATTTCATTGCAAAGCATTTCATATTTCATATTTCCCTCCCTTTTCTCAGGTTTATTTCACTCACCTAAAAGTCCTTTTATGCTTTTATTCAAATATCAAAATAACTGTATTATGGCTGCAGCGAACAATTATTCTCATTATCGATTAACCTGCCTCTTAATCAGTTGTTTTGTCTATAAAATGTCAGAAAATAGTGAAAATGCCTGTTATAATTTCCCAAAGTCAAATGTGATGCCTTCAAATGTCTCTTTTCTGTTCAACAAAAAGTCAAAAAAAAAAACAAATATTCAGTTAACTATCATTTATGACAATGAAAACCATTCAATCATCACATTTTAGAAGCTAAAAGCAACAAATTATGAGGTATTTTTGCTTTAATGACTAAAATTATTATTAGACTATCAAAATAGTTGCAGATTACTTTTCTGTCTAAATAGTTGATGTCACTGTTGTCACTGTGTTAGTATGTTAGTATGTGTGTGTGTGTAAGTACTTGTATTATCCATGTTGTGGCGACAGAAATCTGTTTTATTGGTTACATTGTGGGGACTCACCTTGTATTGAGTGACAAAAAGTTGGTGAATCGTTAGGGTTTAGATTTAGTTTTGGTTAAGGTTAAGTGAGTGTAAGGGTTAATAATGTAGTAGTTATGGTAAAGTGACGGTAGGCTTCCAGGAAATAGATGTAGGTCAATACAATCTGTGGGCAAATATATGGAGAGATAAATTCCCTGCAGCACTGATACTGTGGTCATTCAATCGTTTTATTCCCAGCAGCCATATATGTGTTCTGGTTGATGCTCCTTCATTAAAAAAAGGGAACATTATTTTAAAAATAACACCTACAGATATCTAAGTTTTCTCAGAGTATTCTGTGTGGATTTGTTGATATATATATGCGTGAGTGTTCAAGCCCTTCAAGGCTTTAACCGTGCTATTGTTGCTATTGTTGTTGAGGGTGCAATGAAAAATTAATACCTCCTCGCAGTCTCTTGCATTGGTATCATCCTCACGTCCGTGCAGCTGGATTAAGGGCAGCTTGAGTTGGGATGGATGAGAGTTTCTCTCTGAACCTCTTTGGGCCCTGAGGGGGGATTCACACAGTCAGAGCTCCTATACAGGTTTGGAAAGTAGGCAAAGACATTATAATATTTTAATTTTTGTATTTTTAGGGAAAATCAAGGTCTTATACATTCTTAATTCTCATAACAAATCTGCAGTTTGTTATATAATGTAATAAATCATAAAAACACATAAAATAGACTTTTAAAATGAAATAACAGCAGGGCTTGTGTAATAGAAGTGAACTGGTTTCTTAAGGACATTTCCTGATACGATCTCAACACTGAGGCATTTACCTCATCCGTGTATGCAGACTGCACAATTAGATAAACAGAAGTCGTCTCGGATTGTTCAGTCTGATAACGTCCATGTGAAAATTATGATTATGATCACTGTCCTAAAGCAGAACTCCATCTGTGTTTCTCATTTATGTCAAAGCATAAAACATCCCCCTGTGATTTATTCATTTGAATCTTTTCTCTTATAATATTCTTTACTACCTCATAAAATAGATTTGTGTATCTGGTTAACTCAGATTATGATTTAAATGTTAACAAACATGTTTCGCTTCAAGTCACTGCTGACTTTTTCGGTATTAAACCAAGACTATAATCTTTCCCTAACCTTAGCCAAGTGCTGCCAGTTTCTAAACACGACCATAAAAAGGTTTAATAATGCTGTAGTTACTACCAAAGGTTATTGTACTGTAAGATTGCTTATTTTTGCAGAAAAAAAGGACATTTCTGAACATTTTACTCATTCAGTAATATTCAGTATTAACATTTTCAGGACAGTTTTTTTTATCCCACCCATTGAACTGCAGACTTTACTATAAAGAAGACATGAACATCATTAATAACTCAGAAATCATGTTGATTGTTGCATTAATTAACACATTGTTCTTGCATTAAGGCATGAATGAGATGCTGTTAATTCTTGTACATTCCTGATAGTTCATGAAATATTGCATGAATGAAAAATGTGCTTTTTTATATTTGAAGTCATGATAATTCAATTACCTTTACCATAAAGTGTTACCAACGTATTTGTGACTTAACAAATACGTCAATTAACAACATTTTGTCATCATGTTGACAGAAAATTTTATTTAGGTGGGCTGCAAAACATATGTGCTGTTGCAATTTAGCTGTTCATAAATGTAATTTCTAGAGACAGGGTTACTGTTACATATTGTAAATAAGAAGTAATAATCATCTTTTTAATCAGTCTTTACTTATTAAAGTAGGTGTTTTAAGCTTAATCATGGTATAAAAATCATTTAACTTTCTCCTGCATAAAGAGAAGTTAGTTAAAGATTTAATCCTTCTCCATGAGATGTGCATGCTGTTCCTTTCCTTTATTAGATAAAATACCTTCAACAATTTTATTTCACCTACACAATGAACAGAGTCAGAACTCTAAAGTTTAAGAATTTGGAGACGAGAAGTCACGGCAGAAACACGCTGCCACTGAGTCAGTTCGGGTTACAGGAATCTTGTATTGATGGTCCTGTGGCTGACGTCTGTTTATCTGCTAAGCAACCAGCGGCTCAGCCGGAGAGAAAAAGAGTCTTGTTTGATTTAATGAGGACACAGTGGGTAAACAACATTAGCATGTTGTCCTCTCACACTAATGGACAGGTGAGGGAACAAAAAGATATGTAAGTAGCTATGTAAGTATATGACAAATTATTCTTCTCTCATTGCAGTAACATAAGCTCACTATCTGGCATTTTGATAGAAAAAACAAATCAGAGCTATAGAACAGAAATCCAGGAGCTGGTAGGAATTTAATGCCTTTCTCTTGGACACTTCAACCTTAAAGCTTTGAACCAGGACAGTCTTTGAAATTAACATGCCACACAATGCCATTCAGATGTGCAAATAACTGTCTTGAAAAAATGAAATCTGAAGGTGTCTCCTGTGCTGAAATATGCTCTTTCATCTATGTACAACTTTTCATAAAGAACAGGCTGCAGTGGCTGTTGCAGTGCAGCAGAGGAGAGTTGCGTAACAGATATTGGGGATGGAGAGCTGTTGACAGCTACCAGAGAGTATAAGTTGTCAAGCTTTTCTAACCGCTGGAGGAATTCGGGTTTTTATGGATAAGATTACTCATATTTTTTGAGAACATCACTTCTTTTAAGAGAAAAAAAATCCTGGACAAAATCTATCCATGAGCATAAATATGCAGATCAGAATATTGATCGCTAGAGAGTTTTATTCAAAAATCTTGTATATAGATTTAAAAAAGAAATCATGCAACACATATTTTCACTCATAGAGCAACAAGAACTGTTTAACATTGGAGGACTGAAGCAGTTTTGTGTTCATCATATACTGTAAATTAGAGGTATTCACATGAGTTATTAAGTTATAGATGAAAAATTGGCATTTTGTGTTTGCAAACTACTGTAGTCATGATCCTTCGTTCTTTATTGCTAATAACTCACATTCAGATGTTGCAGTTTCCAGTACTACGTTTTGAATTTTGGCAGCTGTGCGACACCATTAGTTTATATTTACATCACAGATTTGACCTGAGAACATAAAGGGGATCTCCATCGATTGTACACATCAAAGTCTGTTTACAGGTCTTGAGGAGTGATACTGCATGTGTGAAAAGAGTCATATAAAGAAAGCTTTTCTGTCTCCAGAGTGAGCTGCACAAAGTCTGATAAACTGCCTCGGGCGATGTCACTTGAGTCAAGGGTGCCGGAAGTAGGGGGTCCAAGGGGCCATGGCCTCCTCACTTTACCCTCCTCTCACATCCTTTTTAAGTCACAAATGCCTTTATATTGCAACACTTTTGGTAAAAAGGTGTTTCAATCATTCACTCTAAGACATTAGATAAAATAAAGCAGGCAAACATTAAACAGGAAGAATATTTTCTGGGTGAAATGACTGTTTCTTAATTGGACTGCAACCAGCCAGTCAACACACATGTTTTGAAAGTTCACGTGAATTGGTTGATTCATGATATCACATTGAAATGACCGGTACAAAGCATTTAGTTTTTTAGTAAAGACAATTGAGGTGCTCCCAAAGTTTATTTAGGGCTGTCGTAGGCTATGAAGGACATTTTCACAACAGTGTGACATGTTGATAATTTGCGAAGGTAAAGCAGTAGGAAAGTAATGTTTTTTTTCTGATTTATCGTTAAATATGGGTTTGGGGCATGGCTGCTTATAACACAAGGACATTAACATTCCTCTTGCCTGCTTGCTGTTACTCAGCTGCTGAAGTGTTACTGTCCTGTAAACTCGTTGTTTTAGGTAACTGAACAAAAAAGCTCCCTCAAGCTCTAGTTAGCTGCTTTGTGTTACTCTGCAAAGGTTTAGTGAGAGTCTTTGGTCTATCTACTGCTATAGACACACACACATACACACACACACACACAATAGTGCCCTTAACTTGAGTCAGTGTTGGTTGGTGCTGAAGTGAGGTTATCAGACCTCTGTAGCCTGCTTCTTATCTTTGCTTAAAGCTAGTGGCTTGAGGCTACATTAGCCGCTGTTAGCATGACACACCCAAATCTCTGACTGAACTGTCAGCAGTCAGTTTTAACAAAGAAGAAGAATGTGTGGAATAAAATCTGTCTCTGGTTCTGCTGCATTGATTTTTTTTTTTTTTAAAAAACTGCCCATTGAGAGTTTGACAATGTTATAGGAGTGCAATGCTAAATCAATGGAGTACTCTTTTAAACAATTAAAACTACTACAGGAATGCCAGTTTGGTATAATTGGAATGATATTATAATCCCCATTAATTATATTTTTTTATGTTGCTTAACTCTTTGTTGGTACATTCACATAAAAAGTGTTCCAACCATTACAGAAAGACACAAAACTACTACACACAATATGGATAATAGGATATTTTACATTTGTATTGCAACATGCATCATAGTGTTGAGAGACAACCATCAGCGCAGGTTTCAACAGCCACTCTGCTGAAGTGTTCATGGGCAAGGCACTGCAAAACAACAAACATATGTTCTCAAGGTTTCTCTTCCAAAAGGATGAACGGTTTCTACTCTCAAATGTAAAGCAGAAAATTTACCACCCACACAAATTCCTGGGCAACAGTGAACAGTGATATTCATGCCTGTGGAGAAGACATATTGTACATGTAAAGGGAAAAATGTGTAATTGCATGCATGCACTGCATTAAATCAACAAAAATTCAGCAGCCAGGAAAATTGGAGATATGTATTTTCTGGAAACCACAACGCCCTTCTGAGTCTGTGCAATACAGAATACATTAAGGGTTTGATCTGCGTATTTCTGTCTATATCACATCTTGCAAAACTACATATATTCACATAAGGTTTGTAAATTTATCGATAGTGAAACGATATTCAACAGCTAAAATCTGAACTATTGATATTTTAATCTCCTTTTGTTTTATGGCATGAAATACATGTTGCAGTCGGGGAGGACAGACATGACCTATTTCAGATCCCAGGAGACAGCGTGGCTCCTTCTGTCTGTGCCCTGGGGCATGCTGGGTACTGGGCAGGGCTAGACGGCTCTCAGTGTGGCTTTTCACCACATGAAGCCTCTCCGCTACGAGGCAGACAAGTCGTGTTGTCATCACACATTTGCCACATCAATTTGTTTGGGTTTGAGCATCAGCATCACAGCTTTGACCCGCAAACGATGATTCATGTATGATACAGTGCAGTTTGAGGGTATTAGGTCAGTGAGATGTTTGTCATTGTTTTGGCTCTGTGCTCCAGAAAAAATAAGCACGAGGTTTAAGTGACTTTTCAGCTATTGTCCAAACTGAGTGGGATATTTGAAGTAAGTATTATTATTTCCCCTCAATTTTAGGACAGTGTGCAGCCTTTGACTGAGCTTTGATTATATGATTATGTGATCTGTTTCCTTCATATCACACCTGAAACCTGTCTTCTAATTATTAAATGAGACTGATGGAGCACATGTGACTAACAAGGTGTTCCTTCTTCCAGTTATTGCAGAATAGCTGAAATAAATGAAAATGTATTTCAGCATTGACTCTTTTCTAATTTTGGGTTCAAACTGATTATATATCTCACTGCTTAAGAGCAGAATTAAGGTAAAAAGTTCCCAAAACAAGGAAAAAGTGAAGATGATTTCTGCACTAAACAATATTACTATATGAACAATGGGCTGAATGTGAAAGGTGTTGACCATAGTGACGAACCCACAGAGAATATGCCTTTGTCAGGGCAGACATATTGACTTGGGGAAAAGCACAGGCATAACTTATAACATTAACAATGGCTTTGACAGTGTGACAGTAACAGGGAATGCATACAATAATAAGACCCTGAAACTGAAGCAGGTAAATGGAATTTAGCGATTGTTAACTGTATTATTACCACTGTTATTTTACTACTGTATTCTGTGAAAAATACTTTTTCTCACCATACTCTGCACCTCCCCTCAGCTCTATGGAGCATTTTAGCATCTTTCAGCTCATTGTTTTGGTTTTACAGCCCACAACTTTAACTCTTACATCATTTCCTGACATAGCAGGCAGGTTTTTTCAGCAAAAAAAGCTCTGATAAACCCTCTGTATGCTACCTGCCCAACACCGAACAGCAGACAGACAAAATTAACGACTATCTGGTGAAGATAGTGGAGCATTTAGTGGCTTAAGGGCCAAATTCAGGAATTAGTAGAGAACAAAAACAGAGCTAAAAGAGAGTAAATATAGTTGCATTCATCAGGTGGACACCATCACAACTCCAAGTAAATGCTAATGTTGCTCTGTGTCTTCCAGATGTGTTAATAGGCAACTGTTTTCTAATACATTCAACTTAACAACTTTATAAGTTGATAATATGTCAATGTTGTGTTTAGAGCTTGTTGTGCTGCCCCCAAGTGGCCAAAAAAATCTATTAATTAAATTTATTTCATGCTAACTTGTCCAGTTACATTTTATCCCTTAAAATCGGCGGACTTTGTATAAAAAGATAATTTCTACAATGTTCATCTGATGTGGATGTAAACACCAACTTAAACTTGTACAAATCCAATGTGCCAGAGTTCAAAGCCCACACAAAAATATTATATCATTGTCCTAATGGTTTTTAATGGCTTATTTTGTCATTGATGTGATGGCTGTCAGCAACAGTCACATTGTGCTTTTGTGTGGCGGTCACACAAGACTGGAGCTAAACCTGCAGGACGCAGTGCCCACTGACACTGGCACAAGAGCTGAGGGGGCAAGGGGAGCAGTGTGGGGTTTGGCGGACTCTAAGGTGGAGCGGTTGGCAGGAGAGCCCTAAGTGGGTTTTGGCTGAGGCCAGCTGCCCCCGTAGTTAAAGGGATTACACGCTGATCTGTGCCTGGCGAGGAGCAGAGGGCTGATTAACACCGCCACAAGGTTAAAAAGCTCCAGTTAATCTGTGTGAGTGCGGTGGGATAAGACAGCCTCTTCTCACCTCCAGGAGGAGAAAGTGATAAGGTGCTTATTGTCTGTTTCAGAGACTGCAGAGAAACAGACAGCAGATTGACTTTAGTGCAGAGTGGAAGTCATAATGAGGTGATTATGTACCTGCTCTCATGGATTTCCTTCTCTACTTATGTACTTATGTCCCATTTATTTCAGAAAATTGTTCTGTTTATTTAAACTGAACATTTGTTGAGGTTCAGCAGAGGTTGAAATCAGCCTCAGCACAACAAGTCACTTCTGGGCAAAAAGATAAATGGAGTCTTTTAACCCAGCTGGTTGCTATAGAGACAGACTTTTAGTATCAGTCACCTGCCACAAGGCTACATGGAGGCACTGTGAGCGGATATGTTGAGTGAATAAGGATCAGAAGCATTATCGCCAAGAACGATCAAAATATGTGATGTAAGACACAGATGTAACATCCACTTAAGTGTGTCATCATATACTGACACATGACACAAGAACGAGATGTTCGTCCAGATAGTGGACTATAAACCCCTGACAGATGATCCAGTAATGAATTGATGAAAGTTATTTGTATCAAGGAGGTTCATCAGCCTAAATGGATAAAAGTGGGACTGTATTTCCAGAGTAGATAAAGCCCACTGTGGCTGAGACTCGGGCGTGATTTATTTGCTTTTGACAGTGTGTCATTTAGCATGGAGAGGCAAGAACAGGCCTGCGGCGAGCAACAAGGAAATCAAAAGTCTGAGTGAGTGGGAGGATTGATTCGTTTAGACTGATTCTAATACAAAGTGAGGGCACAAAATATTGGTTACGGGATTTGCAACCTCATTTGTAGAACTTGAATCTAATTTTTCTCATTTCTCGTAATTCACTCCATCTGCTCCTCATTTTAACACCAAGCTGAACCAAACTCCGGTTGAAGGCATCAGAGATGGGTGTGGTCAGAAGTGAGCTCTTCTGCACCTGTAACCACACCCAACAGTTATGGTGTCCTGGAGTACGTCACTGCAGCAAGGTGATGCAAAGTTAAATCACAGGGTGTTATGTAGTGTTAAATGACGTATTCTTGTGTTAAATAAAGTATGCTTTAAACTCCTCACACATTTCCGACGTGGGAATTGGCAGGGCTGCGTCCAACAATTTCTTTAAATTTCTGAAACCGACAATTCAACATTCACACCCACTTCACGCCATGCTTGTCCAGGTGTGGGGAGGTGAGAGAGAAGGCAGGGTTTGAACTTCTCTATTAAAGGGGATGTATCATGCATATTTACAAATCTATATTTTTATTCTGTGGCTCTGCTGGAATATCTTTGCATGATTTACATTTAAAAATCCTCCTTATTTATCTAATATTGGCTCTTTATGCATTTCCTCAGTTCAGCCTCTGTCTGAAACAGGCCGTTTTAGCTCACGTCTCTTTTAGGCCCCCCTTCTGATGAGCCCACTCTGTTCTGATTGGTTAGAAGCTGCTCCTCGGCAGACTTCTGGTGGTTCTGGAGGCTACATAAACAAAGGATTTCATTTCTTCTAATTTTTTTACTCACAATGGAAACTTCTCAAACACATCCATACATGTTCAAGCTGAAATCCAATCTGAAGTATGTCAGTTGACAACATGAACAACCCATGGAACGACCTTAGCAACAAAGGCTATGAAACAGACGGCCTTTTGTGGGTATGTACAACGAGCTGACGTCAGTTCGATGGGGAAGTGGAGCTAACTTTGCAAGATAAAGGAAGTACCTTAACAATGATTGTTTGGCTGTTTTCTTTCATATCAAGTAAAATGAGATCATGTTCTGGCTTATGTCCAGTATGATGTGCACATGCTGTGTCCTGTGAGTCCCTTGAGGATGGAAACATACCGACTTGAATCCTGCGCAGAAAAGGCGGACTCTGCCAGTATCAATATACAGAGAGGCAAGTAAAGAATATAGAAGACACTGACTAGCTATAGCTGAAAAATTTCTAGCCATAAATTGCATTAAAATTGAGCTTGATATGATTAAAACTCTTAGAGATTTTAAAACCCCTATGTGTTGAAGATTTCTAAGTTTGGTGACTCCTAGTGGTTTAAATAAAATCACTGTTGTAGACTCTAAGACAGAGACAAATGAGCACAAAGCAATATGTAGATTGCACCAACTTTCACTGGCATTGTCTTATTTTTCAGGATAATTTTAAAGAATTCTATGACTGTGAATTTATGAATTTAACATAGGGGCTTTAAACTCCAATTTGGATTGTGTAAAGCCATCATGGAACGAGTGTGCAATGACCACCAACTGTGATAAGCCGAGACATCTGTTAGTCAAGGAAATATACCCAAAAAAGTTTCTTTAAGCCTTCTCTTTCATCGAACAATGAAAAACTACCTGCAGTAGAGAGATATTAGAATTGGAATGACCTTCTATGTAGAAACCCAGTTAGGAGAAAAGTTCTGACTTTTCAAATTGAGTTCTGTAATTTGAAACTTTACTGTTTGCACAGGTGCTATATTACCACTCAGATGTGCTATTTGTAGCTTGGTAAACGGGGTATGAGTTGATTTGATAAGGTTTATTGCAAAAGAGCAACTGTGCCTCTGTGGAAAGTTGTTGAGACTGGGAAAAGTGATGAGCAAACTGATGTGATTAAACTGAGGGAAGAGATGACTCCAACGCGGGAGTGAGCTTGTTATTTTGGGCTCTGAAAGAAATGTTGTAAAATCCAACAAAAACTTTAAACCAAGCAGGAAATGAGATGTTCTCGCTCTTTTAGACACACTGTTTGTGTCTGATAAGCAGTGAAAGTCTCTGAGAGACTGAACCAAAGCTAAAAGCAGCAGATGTTCTGATAAGTTAAAGGTAAAACTAATGCCTCGGACTTGCAGGATAAATTTGTCTTGGTCTCAGATGTGAGTGCACAAGCTCTTGTGTGTTATTTAGAAGGGAAAGAGCTGTGTGAGAATTTGTCTGAGACTTAATGTGCAACAGAGAATGAGAAAAAATCCATCCAAGTCAGAGGCTGAGACTGATACTAGTGCTAAAATGGAGCCGTAGCTAATCGACTCTCTGGGTTCTGGCTTTATTAGAAACAAATCAGAGGGAGAGCTGTAGAAAGCTGTAGAAAAGCCCTGCTGTTGTTCAGCTTGGCAAAGTCTGCATACAGCGGCCCGCAGGGAGCCATGATGGCTTCTCTTACCTTTGATATGGTGATTAACATTTGCCTCTGAGAAACTGAGGCTGCTGCTCCATCCAACACTGAGCTGTACATGGTTCATGTTCAAATTATCAAACAAATTGTCAATGAGCAGCACTACAAATGAGCTATGCAAAAAAAAAAAATGCTGGAAAAACAATATGGGTGTTCACAATAATCCTTTCCAGATTTTTATTTTGATTTATGTAAATTTTATGCCTGAGTCAGATGAAGCAACGCAGCTTTGATCAACTCCAGGCTTTGGTGATGGATCACTGCAGCTTGGAAAGATGTTGAAAAGGAAAATGCAGCCGGCTTTATTGAGAGGAAAAACAAATTTCAGCAGTGTGGAAAAACATAATCAGTCAGATAACAACATCAAGCCAACACTTAAGAGAAAATGTGAATAGCTGCCTAATATTTGGATTGAAATTAGGAAACCTATAGCTCTAAAATAGCATTAAGGGAATAGTTTGACATTTTGGGAAATATTCACTTTCTTGTCAAAAAACTCCCATTAGATAGGAAGCTACAGCTAGCTAACTAAGATTAGCATAAAAACTGGAAACAGCAAGCCTGGCTCTGTTCAAAGATTTAAAATAAATCTGCCACTAACACTCTGTTAAGATCATTTTTTAATTTGTTTTACACTGTGGGTTTTGTACAAATTAAAAAAACAAGATATGACATGTTGATCTTGTTACATTTTGACAGAGCCAGACTAGTTGTTTCCTCATGTTTCCAGTCTTTATGCTAACCTAGGCTAGCGAACTGTAGCTTCATATCTAAGTTTAACAGACAAATGTTGGCCTGGCATCCATCTTTTCTTATGTTACTCTCAGCAAGAAAGAGAATAAGTGTATTCTATAAATGTTGAACTACTCCTATAACCGAACTAGCTTTGTGACAGCAGACAGTTGAGGCAATGAACCACAGTTATGGACCCTGAGCTGACCACAATGATAAATCTTCATTCATTTATCTCCATTAACACAAATTTAGCCACAGGGTCACCTTGGCCCTGATCATTCATGAATTCTCAACTCTGATAGGCAATTTGAGTCAGTTACTTCAGGAAAAATTGGTCCTGAAGTCAAAGTCTGACTAATCCTGTTGAAGTCATTTGAAATATTATTGAAGCGAATTAGCAGACCCTGAGCGACCAAAGTGCTAAGAGGATTTCATGTTTTTTTTTCCTTTGGCAGCTGATTTATAATATGCTTTGGTCATTGAGGTCTGGCATGGCCATTGATGAATAAACATAGGGCAGATGTTATTTCGAATGTGCTGTACAAAATATATAGCCAAAGGTATGTGGACAGCCAAACATTACACCCATATGTGATTGTTTAGTATCTCATTTTAACACTCAGCCAAAACAGACACAAATGAGTGTGTTCAAGTACTGATGTTGGGTGGCCTGGCTCGTTCATCCCAAAGGATGAATGAGTTCACGGCTCTGTGAAGACCAGTCAAGTTCTTCAACACCAAACTTGGAAAACCATTTCTTTATAGACCTGACTTTGTGCATCGGGGCTTTGTCCTGTTGAAAAAGGAAAGAGCCTTTACTCAAACTGCTGCCACCAAATTGGAACCACTCTATTGTCTAAAATATCATTGCATGCTACAGCATTAAAAGTTCCCTTAATTGGACCTGGTACATAATAGTCCAAACCAAATTACCTAGACTAAAAGCACACGAAATTATGCAGGCATGGTGGTCACATTATTTATATAGTGCAAACAAGTTACAAAGTGTTTTACATACAAAAAAGAAAAGAAAAGAAGAAAACAGTTTAAAAATATTATGAAAAAATACAATGAAAGAATATAAAACAAACAGTAATATCAATAGAATACAAGTCTAAAATGGTGAGTTTTTCAAAGTGACTTAAAAGAAGACGTGTGTGAATGTGTTAGCTTCCTTGATCTCCTTTGGCAGGTCATTCCACAACTGAGGGGCCAGATCATCTTTAGTTTTAAGGTTTGACAGAGGAATGGCCAGGAATGACCTACCAGAGGATCTCAGGTTGCATTCAGGCTATTCAGGCTCATAGGAGGTCAGCTATATATTCTGGAGCTAACCCTCTACGAGCCTTAAAAGTAATCATTGAAATTATAAAATCCGCTCTAAGGCAGACTGGGAGCCGATGAGTCTGATTATGAGTCTGGCTGCAACAATTTGAATCAGCTTAAGTTCATTGAGGTTTTGTCCCCTTGTTTCCTGTCTGCTTTTCCACTATCAGTTCTCTATTAAAGACAAACAATGCCCAAAAACATATCTTAAAAAAATAATACTGCAGAATAATAATAATGTATCCAAGTTCAAAGTAATTATAATAGATGATTTAATTTAGCAAGGCTAATTAGAAAGTGCAAAATGTTTACCTTAAATATTCACCAGAGACCTGATATGTAGCAGATTTTTAACTGTGTTTTGTTATAAAAAGGAAAACTTAATTCTGAAACCTACTATACACAATAAAGCACATTTTTGACCACACCCATGCACACTTATGAGTGATTCTGGTGTGGACAGAGATGCAATTCACTTTAAACTTTCAACCAGAGAGCGCTTTGAAACACTGCTTTTAATTAAGCCCGATATTAATTTTCTCTTCAAATATACAGTTCGCCTTATAGACGTGTTTTACCATCATGCTGACCTTCAAACCTCCTTGCCTTTCCCCCTGCAGAGCCTTGCCACCTGGGAGTCGGAGAACAAGATGCACTGTAAGCAGACTCTGGTGGATGGGGATGGACCCAAAACCTACTGGACCCGAGAGCTGAATGGCGATGAGCTCACACTGGTGAGCAGACAGCAATGACTCATCATCTTACTGAAAGCTTCTTAATAGATTACTTCTTAGAAAGGGGAAAAATCCCTCTTTATTAGGAAAAAAGCTCTGGAATTAAGATTAAAGGACTCTCATTTTGGGCTGAGGATGGCTCAACAAAGAGATAACAAACAAAAAATAATTAAAATGCTCATTTGAAAACATTTTTTATCAGAGATAGTAGAGAGGCTCTTGTATGATCTGATCGGGAGCTAATCTGTATGGTTAGTGTGTTACGCAGCTTGTTCTCAGGGAGACTCAGAAGACATCAGATGCATTAAGATAGGCTTTTCGAGCAGCTAGTGTACTCTGTTTGAGAAATGGTTAATGAAATGAGGCAGCGAGTGTATGAAGTCGCCCTGGAGATTCATTCGTGAAAGGAAATGAGAGAGGCTGTTTCCCAAGGAGCCGAGCTTTCATCCACCCCGCAGAGATGTGAAAGGAGAACAAGAGGAGCTGCTACACTGACATTGCAGTAATACCCCCAGTATTTAGCCAGATTAATATGGGCAGAAGTCAATGGGTCTAAAGCCCTTCGAAGGATGTGCAGGGGAGCCAGTCCAAGACCAACAGACCGGATGAACGGTTCTCAGGGACTCAACAGCTTTATTCTTTTGACGTTCAATGCTCCCACTGTCCGCTTTATTGTTCCTCAAGTACTTGTAAGATGAATGTCTGAAAGGCAAAAGCTTGAAACAACAATATAGAGGGTATAGATGCTGATAAAGTAATCACAGGATGTTTGCATGGCTTTATGTTACAGGCCAGATGCACAGGACACAGAAACAGCATTCATGTTTTCATAATCATATCCTTGATGCCTGAATAGTATTTCAGTACACCGCGGGAAGCTCCTCATCATTCAGACTATCAGAAGGCAGAGAACATGTGAAATCTTTTCCAGTTTTTGGGTGATAAAAGCAGAATGTGTTATGACACTTTGGCCCGACTGCCCTGGAGGAGCTGAAGCATTCATGCACTAATGGAGATTGATCTGGCCGAGCTTTGACAACAGCAGAGTCTCTGTGTTTCTCTGCTCTTCTCACCTCAGCCCTCCCTGCTGTCACACCATCATCCAACCTTCAGGAAGACCTTGTTCAGACCGCAACTCATTGACTCTGTTTACACTTGGTTTTAAAATGCATCTTGGGTGATCGGATCAGAAGTGGACAGCGCTAAATACAAGTGTAAACGACCACCAAGACACATTGTGGTCTGATCACTCAAACCACATCCTTTGAAGTGTAAATGCTAATGCGTCCTGATGCATCCCCGACGCATTATCTTTTTCCCACCTGTATTCTGTGAAGACCTGCCCCTACTCTGCCTCTGATTGGCTCTGACCCTGATATTTTTGTCCTAACCCTAACCATCTCACTCCTCATGCCTAAACCTCACCAACCTAACCAACAAAAGCAACGAGTACTAGCCAATCAGAGGCAGAGTAGGGATGGTCTTCGCGGAGTGTGGGTGGGAAAAACAATAAGGCATCCCTGAAAAGGATGTAACAGGAAAATACATCATCAATGCAGGATGTGCTGGTTTTGGTGACAGTGAGCAAACGCCAAATAACTTTGTCCTGCCAATCTCAACAGTTGGAATAGCCCGTACATGTATGTTAATTCTTGAAATATATTTGTTTTCTTAGCTAGCCCGTGTGAAGCAAATCTGGTGCTTATCTGGCAACATACTGACGTAATAGCTGTGCGTGGGGCCTTTTGACCTTCTGGTGGAAGTGAAGTAAGCAGTAACGAAATCTGAACACAAGTGGTCAGCTGGACACTTTGGAGACGCATGAGAGACATAGGTGTGAATGGCGATGTGTCTTGGCTGTCCACTTGTGTTCAGATCACCGAAACCCATTTCAAAATCAAATGTAAAAAGCCTCATAGAGTCCAAATTCTGACTTTTTTAATCAACGGCAAAAAACTGCATGGAGCCACATTCTTCGATCACATAGTAGACTTTAAAGATAGGTGAATGGTACCAAATCAGCTCTCAGTGTGCATTTGAACACACCTGTTGCCATGCCAACACTAACACATATATCTTGTCATCATTCACCTGAGACAACTGTCCTAGTTTTGGTGCCACAGCGGCATGGCTGTGTCAGTGTTAACATGAAGGACAACAAGGAATAATGAAAAGGATGAGAAATGGGCAGATTTGTTGGTGAAGATGCAGTCAAATTCAGTCAAAACTCAAAGGCATCATAAGTTAAATTCTAGGGAGATACACATCTGTCAAAGAAGAGGCCATTTATAATAAATGGGGTTACAGGTAGTTTTGGCAGAAAAGGCATCTACTCATCGAGGGAACTCTCAAACTATTAGAGCAGCAACAAGGATTCTGCTGGGCACAAAGCCTCCAAAGTCTCGAAAGATAATATTTTTCTTGTGAGCACAAGATCCATATCTTGTTATATCCATTTCTAAATCACTTTTTTGCGAGGGAAGACTTGCTAACTATTGCTACTACTTATAGCTTTTGCAGGGCTTGCTTTAGCTGGCAGGAAGAGGCAGAGTTAGGTGACCTTTCAACTTGCTGGGCTGAATTTTGTTTTCTTATGAATGCTGTCACATGCATTTATATGCATGCAATGCATTTATCCTTGGCTGAGATCTGATCACAAAATGAGCTTGATTACCTCCAAATTTGTGGTCTGGCTGATCTGATCGCATCCCAATGCATTTACAACTTGCATTATGTTTTTACAGATACATTTTAATGGCAGGTGTAAATAGGGTATCTGTTTTAGTTGACTTCAAGTGTTTAACAGAAAATGCACTGCCTTCTGCTATTAGTTTGGATTCACAATCTCATTAATCATTGTACTGGATGTCCAAACTAATCACCCGACCAAATGCCAGTGCTGTTTTTCCAGCATGACAAAAAATCGGTAATGCAAAACCTCAGGCTTCAGTGTGTGATATTGATTAAATAAATATTGTATCATTTAAATCCTGGAAGATTTTATGCCTGTCAAAAGAAAAAAAAACATGAGTCAGTCATCTTTCCACCCCGGCTACCTCTTTCTTTTCAGAACAAGCAACTGGAAAAAGTAAAAGAAACACTGACTGCATCTGAATCATATCTATCTGCTTCCAAAAAAAGCCCCCAGACACACAGACCACTGAACAATTGCAGAGCTACAGCTCTAGCGATCATAATGCAATGGTCTGATCGTCTGTGGCAGTTCACACTGTAAGTGGGACACATTTCCATACGATTTGCATGATGCGTTTAATTGGTTTAGTCTGAAAACAGTTGTGTGGATTTTCTCCAGCTACATTAGCCCGAAATGAAATCAGAAAATGATAGCATGTCAAGAGACTTCAAACTTGGCAATTCAAGAGATGCACAAAACAGTTATTAAGCAGTTTCTTTTGGCGTCATCATCAACAGTTTCCAGTTCGACCTTGACTGACGGTCATAATTTTGACTGATGTTGTGGCACATTTATCATTGCTTAATGAGATTTCCTTGACATTTTGAGGTTTATTTTTCTTCATTGTGAACTAGCCAATTGTTCACAGTCCACCATTCTCCTCTCCTCATACTGCAAATGAGCACTTCTATCATTATCAAGCATTCTTAAAGCATATTGTGCCCAATGCCTCTATCACTCTCAGGTGGCTAACATGCAGAAATATCTTTTTGTTTTCTCCAGACTTTTGGGGCAGATGATGTAGTGTGCACACGGATTTACGTCCGGGAATGAAGTTCTGCACCTTCATCAGAACAAAGAAGAAACCCAGGTGGACCACAACTCGTTAAAACCCAACAACACTCTGTCATGCTAACGTGCTAACGAATTCTCAAAGTATCCTGTGTAATCTCTCAGCATCAATCTGCATAGTCTCTACATACAATAGCAATGTCTCTGTAATCTGGTTATTTGTAGTGAGTATTGTGTCTGCAGTACAGTAGCTGGATATCTCAGTGTCCATATCTGCAACCCTGGTGTCAGCTGTTTTGTAGGAGTTAGTCATCAGTTTCATCGAGTAATTATTGATGTTCAATGACAGGAAACAATAAAACATGGGAGAAACTGTATCAGAGCCTCTTTCTTGATAACATACATTTCCATTACAGTTACCTCATGGAGTTTTCTTGTTAACAAGCAGTTATGTGCACATTTAATGTTAAATCTCTCAATTGTGTGTATCCTTAAGGTGTAACAAACATGTTAAACACATTTCCTTCTTCATAAAACCAATTCAGTCTTCTTCTCCCTTATGTTTTGCTGGTGGATTGGTGTATTTCATGGAGTTTTACTGCCACAAGCGCTCGATCAATGGAATAGTGTATCTTGTCATGTAAACACACAAGCGTTGGGACTCAAAACTTTGCTCTACAGCACCACTAGTGATTAAAATCTCCAACGTGCAGCTCAGCACAAAACTCAAAAGGCACTGATGCAACCAAAACACTTAATACACATCTCAGGATCAAATCTTGCACCTTAACACTAACAACATTTGTCTCCCAACAAGAAAACTTTGTCAATCATCACACAGTCATCTAAAAACACAACTGGTAGCATTACAATGTGTCACTATTGTCTTTGAAGTAGCTTTTATTATTTATTTATTTATTCTTTGCATAAATCAAGATTACAGTTACAATATAATGAAAAAGATTGGCACCTCTCTTCTGCCTGGATTGTTCCACCTTACAGTATTTGTTACTAAAAGTGAAATATTGCAATAAGCTCCAGCAGGCTAAACTTAAGTAATTCCAGCAACGCAATAAAAAACAAATGTATTTCCTTTATTGTATTTCCTATAAACATAATTTTCCTACTTTGTTTTTCACCGTTGAAATTTGACTGATGCTCTCTTAATTTTGTAATCTTGTTGCACCCTCTTCTGCAATGGTTTAATGGTACATAACTGTAAAATTAGCACCTCCAGCTGTTTATCTCGCCAAACCAACTCCTAATATTCCCAAAATGGTAGTGGATCAAAAAATGCATTTATTTGCATTTTCTTTTGCCGATTTTCTGGAAATTTGGTTAAAATTTGAACTACATTTGGATGGAAACCTAGCTATAAATTGATGTATGACACAAATGGGGGGTTGGTGGGTGGGGTTGGTGGTCAACTTCTGCTTGGGACCCAAAATGTCTCGGGCTGGCCCTGCTACACTGGTTCAGGTCTTCACGGGTGTCTGGCTTTGGGAAAAAAAATGTTTTATTTAATTATAGATTGGGCAGTGTGGTGTTACAATACTGAATGTGTGGTTTAATGCGTTATTTTGGAAGACCTGCACTATACACAAGAGCTTTTATTTATTTTCTATTTCGTAATAATTGCTTTCAGCCACTTTGACTCGCACCGGTCTTGCCACTGCAATAAACCTGATGAACCTCTGCTCCTGAAATCTCAAAGACAAAACAACTGGTACAGGCATGACCTGCGACAACCCCAAGTTTCTGATGCAATCGAATACACTTTTTCAAAACCCTGACCTGCCACTTTAAAAAAAAAAAAAGGCCTTGGGCTGAAAACCCCACATCCCATCATGCTCCAGCCTCCCACTCCCTGCTGCTATTTGTCACTTGCTCCGCTTCTTCCCAGACACTCCCGAGAGACACGTCTTTGTGTCTGATACAGTTCTGAGGCAACAAGATTAAACAGAGAATGCAGCGGCAAGATAAGACCAGACAGACTGGAGCAAATACAGTCAAAAGCTTCCAAGTAGGGCCCTTGTCACTCCAGTGTGACAAAGGCCACAGTTGCACTTTTACTTGAATTGTCTATTCAGGGAGACACGTACATCACAAGAGCTTTCAGTCTTTGGGTTTTAAACTCGGAGGAGGAGACATTTGTTATTTTGGAATTCAAAGAGAAATAGACGTCAGGTAGAAATGAGGAAAGTTGTCCTTGTGTGACTTGCCTTGAGGGTCTGTCATGTGGAGACGACGTTATTGGAACGAACAGACACAGTGGCGTTGTGGTCACTTCATCTATCTGACCTCTTTTGCTTCACTAGCCTTTCTAACCTGATTGCCCAGTGGTCTATGCTGCCCCTTGTTTTACCGACAAGGTGGTCAATTGGAAGGAAGACAAGTAGTAACCGAAGCTTTTCTGTACGTGGTGTTGGTGTTATTATACCTGGACTGTTATTAGGAATGTGGGATGATATGCTGTAGGGTGGCCCAGAGTTAAATTAAAGGTTGAATGGGAAAGATGGAAAACATATGTGAAAAGTCATTTTAAAGCCAGTTCTCTCCATCTGCAATATGGTTTAGGCTACAAGTAATAGCTCATTATTTCACTTTAATACAGGAAGATGGAAAGTTCAAATACTAAAGTGAAGATACATGTGATGATACTGACCAATATTCTCCAACCACGCTGGAGCAGCACATTGATTTCTTTTTTTTTTGATTTTGTGGCATTTTTATTTGCCTTAATTTTGGCAGTAGAGAATCACAAGAAACACGGGGAAAGCAAATTGGACAATATGTGTTAAAGGTCTATAACTGACATGTTTTATAGAAATGGAAAATCTTAGGATGTTTCCTGATATAGCACAAAATGTGGGATCCGAGGTTTGTTTGGACATCCAGGGTGGGCATTGGACAGTTTTACTTCTGGAAAGCATCCAGCACAACATTCAGCGGTTTAAGTGGAAGCTTGATCATTTGATCTTCAGACAGAGACACCTGATGTACACTGGAGTGCTTTTTTTAGCTGATTGAGACATGGAAAGAATGATAATCAGCCCTCAAAAGGTAGAGTTCATGTAGATTAGAAGAATAGTCAAATTAATTGCTTATTGAGTTTATCTACTACATAATGAGAACACTGGAATGGACTGTGGAAGTTAAGAGTTGAGCCATAAAATAAAGCCTTTTAAAACAAGCTTTTGGTAGTAATTGAGGACTTCAGGGTGAAGCTGCTGCTCCTTCATTTGGTTAAAGCAAGTTGAAGTGATTTAGGGAAATGAAAAGATGCCTCCCCTGAAGGTGTTGTGGGAATGACCGATCAGGAGGAGGCCTCTGGTAGACCAAAAGACCCAAGGCTCATGCTCCTAGCTGGCCTGGCAGTGTGAGGGAATCCCTCAGGACGAGCTGGGGGAATTTACTGGGAAAAAGAACATGGACTGCTGAGACACTGATCTGATCCAGATATAGTGAAGGGAGTGAATGACGCATGCACAAACAGATGTAAAGACAAATATAATGGATAGATAGATCTGCAGAAAGAGAGACTGTCAGACGGTTGGAAGCAATGGATGGATGGATGATGGAGTATTTCTATAAATGTTTCAAAAATAGCAACAATAATTTAATCTTTAATGAAACAGAGCCAGTTTTATTTACATTCTTGGATATTTCTTTGGGTGTTTGACCCAAATCTTTGCATGCATACTGTAAATAGAGAGCTATAGTAATGTTGATTTAATGTTGACGAGGCTTGAAGCTCTCTCGAGTATCTTTTTTTGTTGCAAAACATAATGTGAATATTGATATCAACTACTAGTGATTAAACGTTTCTCTTTATTTGCTTGAAGGAGGAGTACCCTGAGGAGGAATAAACTCTCTTTCCTCCTCTAAAGAGCTGGCTTTGTTTGTTTCTGTCTCTCTTGCCAAAAGGGTATTTCAATGCTACAACAGCAAGGCAAAGAGCACTGTCTGTCTAAACTAAATCAGTACATTCACACAGGTTTTAGTACATAACCAAACGGTCATGTAATACAGAAATCTGGGATCTAAACTCTTCTTCCTTGATAAATATTTTAGCTTTTGTTGTAGAGCTGCTCAGGCGCTAATTTACTGTTCGGCTGCATGAGCCAGGCAGTACACTACTACCATACAAATCCTTCTATTGGAAAACCATTGGAGACGCTTCCCCCCGAGCAGGTGCACAAGTCATGAGTTTACAGTTCAGGCCAACACAGCCTCAGGAGTGAAATGTATCGTAGTCTCACCACTGGGCAGAGGCCTTGGCGCGGACTACAGTCCTGTCCTTAGGGTGGAAATGGCCAGAAAGTGGCACAACATCAAAAACAAAAAGCAAATCTGTCTCTGTCCTTCACGGCTGCCAGGGATTAAAAGGTTGTCCTTTCAACATCAGTGGCTCGGCGACTGTTCCCATTCCTCAACGCCAAGGCTGCTAGGACAAGTCTTTACCACCCCTGCTTTTTGACCTGGTATCCCCCTGAAAGAATGAGTTTCCTCCTGAGTGCACCACAATGCTCCGGGAAGCAAGGGCCAGGGCGTGCGCTTGCTGTGATGTTAATTTAATGACGAGCTGCTGTTCAGATGGCAGGTCCAAACAGCTGAATGAAGGGATTGTTGTGTTTTTGCTCCATTTTGTGGTGAAGGGGCCCCTTCGCTTGTCTTGCTGCTCTGCTCTAGGCAAACAGTGGAGCCTCTGTGGTGTACAACGCCGGCTTCCTAAAGAAAAAAACAAAACAACAAAAGTTGCCCTCCTCATCTCCACTTGGTATCCCAGTTTAGCTCCTCCCCGGCCCTGAGTGGATTTTGGAGATTGAGACGCTGCTGAAAAGGCCAATTGAGTTTTCTGCATAATAAGACCTTGGAATAATTAGTGCTTGCTTTAAGGCAAATTCCAATTTCATACAACCTGGCTCTTTATTTTCTTAGTTTTGGCCACTAATCTTGTGGTTGATTGCTGAGATCTGGGAATTAAAAAGAGGTCCAATTGTGGCAAAAAATACAAGCATTCAGACAGGTTTTAAACATAAAGAAAATAAATGTGAACAGTAGAATTACTTTGTGTTATAAACAGCCATCAAAATTTACAGAGCAACTCCTCGGTTCAACTTTTATCCACTGTGCTTGCTGTATATGTGTTTTCCTTTGCTTTGCAGGATTACTACCAACATTAGAAATTACCTCCAAATAAAATGTTTTACATAATCTGGGTAAACTGTTGGCTTGTTTTCTGATTGTCTTATTGCTTGTGTTTCTATCTCCGTTGAACTTGTTGTGTCACCTTGTTATTTCGTTGAACTCAGTGTTATCATAATCAAGAGAAACCAGGGCCAAAACTACACAAATTAGAGCCAAGTTATAATAAACTGTAATTTTCTTTTTTTCCTTTAACTGCCATTAAGCATTTGAAAAAAGAAAAGAACAAAGTGACTTGCACTTGTTTTAAATGACTCTCATCATGGCCAACACTTTGGTGCATTATAATAACATTATAATGGGTTTGTGACTAATGTTACTAATGGCTAATTAATCATTTACTAACTTTACTAGCTTTGCTAAAGCAGTTAGAAGACAACATTTGGGTTGCCAGGCGGTGAAAACTCTGGTTGGTGGTATTTCTATAGAAGGAATGCAGACGATCTGGACATTAACAACTTATTAACTTACAGCTAAAGACTTATAGACTAATGAACATTTATGACTTATTAGAAAATAAGAAACCCGTTAGCATTTATTAATTGATGACTGACATTTAGAACTTTATTGTTGCCAAGTAAAAAGGACAAACAGCAGCCAATGTGATTTTTCAGAAACTGGCACCCAAAAATTTTGTTAATAATGGCTTATAACTAATCTATAAAGCATTTGTAAATAATTTAGTTGTCCATTAATTACACTGTAAAACAAAGAGCCCTTCATTAGAAAGTGGTACCCAAATGGTGAGACAAACTTTGGCCTGTCATGATGGTGCTAAATAGGGTCCAGGCTTCAAAAATGTCAGAAGATGCAAATAATTGCACCAGTATTTAACCCTGACAGATGGTGCTGAATCACCCTTCACACTGCTGAAGGTGTAACATTCAGCACATAAACTTACACGTACTGGATATGAACACCGAGGGAGGATGGAAAAGGTCAAGTACAGCCAAGTGTGTGTGTGTGTGTGTGTGTGAGTGAGTGAGTGTGTGGGGCAGTGGGGGTGTAGGGAGGGGGGTTGCTGTCACATTAAATTACCCAGCGTGCTTTGTACCTCTGACGTCCCCAATGACTTTCATCTTGTGATATATTTAGTCACGCTTAAGTCTCAATAAATGGCTTTCTCAGGAGGGGACATGCACATATTCAGAGCACTCTGGCAGTGGTTGCAACTCCGCACGAATGCCTGCTCAGAGAATAGAAGACGAGAGAAGAAGACAGGAACACATATGTGATGAAGAAGATAAAGAAAACAATATTTTTTTACATTGCATCCAGAGCAACTTTGCATGTTTTATCCCATTAACGATAATGTACCCATACTTTAGGTTACTGTATACCATCTTTCACATATTTGTGGTAAATATGTTAAATACAAGGTCCACTTATTTAGCTGATTTCCACAGTTTTTTGTCTGATTTGCTGGCTACCTTCCAGGCAGCCATTGGAGTCTATTTATTTCAGCAGGAAATGGCCACCGACCTGCAGAAACTTGCTTAAAATAGTTAATTTTTCACATTTTGTTGCCTGGAAGTTATTTTGCAGGCGGGCAGTGACTGATTTTTTGACAATTCTTACTAAAGGGGTGCATTCAAGGACAGTTCAAGACACTGTATCTCAGAGTTGCTGCCAGACAATAATCTTTTATTGGTTAAGACACAATTGATTTCACAGCCTTCTTGTCACGATATTCTTGTCTTCTGTGTTCGGTATTAAAATGATGGGATGATTTTTTTGGTATCTGACACTCAAATCTTAAATGTGAGACAGTATTTCCACTCAGAAATACACTCACGTCACAAACCTGCATTCTCACCAGATGTAACAAATACTTTGGTGCATGTGCAGTGATCACTTATATGATGGGTGTAATTTTTTTTAAAAGTACTATTTTTGGCAGTTTAAACTTGAAAGTGTCAATTGTGATCACTTTGTATGAGCGCTGAAAACATATGAGACCACAATTAAGATGATTTGAAGGTTTTAAGTCATCTCAGTGGTTTGGCTACTGTAAGTTTTCACCACATTTCCCATAAATAAGTAAGTGACCAGAGATCGTCTTCCTAATTAATTATCCATCTAAAATCATCCTGATTACTATCACTGTGTGCACAAACTGGTTTCCCTTTCAGTATCTTTGGAGTAGTACCAGGATTTGTGTCTTTGCATGCTGAAAAGGATACTGTAGATCTGTGAGTTAAGTTGCTCTGCATGAAAACAGTGTCGCTAACCTTATAAACTTGAAACTTTATTCAGTTTTGGGCAAAGTCTATCCCAACGTAAGTCACTAGTTTGTGTTTTAATGTGAGTTGAAACACGCTCATGGTTTACGAGATAATAATTTCATTAAGACAGGAAACAAAGTTGACAGTAATTTCACAAGACTAATGACTCATCAGCCATGCTAGCAGCTCTGTGAGGCTGCACTTGACGCCAGCATGGCTAAAATTATACATCACCATCCGTTTATTTCACCCCGTCTGGATTATTGTAACTCTCTATATTCTACAGTCAATAAAAAAAGCACTACATTGTCCACAATTAGTCCAAAATGCAGCTGCTTAACCGGAACCATGATGAGGGAGCACATTACCCCAAACTTAGCTTCCCTTCATTTGCTTCCCACTGTTTACAGAATGCAGTTCAACATTTTAATAATCACATACGAAGCATTGAATGGATTAGCTCCGAGCTACGTTTCTGACTAAGCTCTATAAGGATGTGCACTTATGTCAGGAGAAAAAGCCGCCCTCGCAGTTTCTACACTTGCAACCAAAGGTGACGCTGCATTTACTGTTCTGGCTCCTGACCAACACAGCATTACCATTAACAATCTGCACAGCTACTTCTGTATTTTCTTTTAATTGTCAGCTAAAGACGTACCTTTTCAAACTGGCTTTTAAATGATTTGTATGATTTTATATCTCCCCATGAATATTATATTATTTTACATATATCTGTCTCCTTTGTTAAAGCACTTTGTGACTGTGTTAAGAAAAGTACTGACCAAATAAAGTTATTACTTATACATCATCAACATCCTCAAACTCTTAAGTGCAGGTCCATATCACAGATTTCTGCTAGGGTGCATTAGTCTTAATGTTATCCACTGTGATGGACATGAATGCCAGTAAACAAGTGCTTGCTGATGGGGGAATGTTGGGTCATTGTAAATGTACAGAGTACAGTATAGATCTGCTCTATATGAAAAGTGACCTGAGATAACTTGTGTTGTAATTTGGTGCTATATAAATAAAATCGACTTGATTGATGGAGCATTTCTAATGCGCTAAAATGAGAAGCAGGCGTTGCTGTTGTGTTAATTATACATGACAAATCTCTGGAACATAAAGTTTGAGCTGTAGTGTAGTTTTATTTTTTCTCAACACTGCAGTGTCTGGTTTGTGGCTTAGTAAAAGTACACAACAATATGCTGGATGCAGACACACATACAGTAAATAACATCCATCCATCCATCGTGTTTGATGTCTCTGCTTTAAAACCCTTTAAAAGGTTAAAGAAGTTTTGTGGAGAGATTTTTTTTTTCTTGTCTTGCAGGGCTGAAGTTGCTGGAGCCGAGCATGTAAAATTGACTGTTCAGCACAGGAGCTTGCAGCGGTTATGTAAGAGTGCCAGACTTCACTAATCCTTTTATAGGGGGAGAGGAGCCTGCAGGGTAGCGCTTTCTCATCATCAAGACAAATCAGCCCATAAACCCGACATCTCAGCTGGGCTGTGCATCCACCGCCATACAGAGAAATCCTCTCATGAACGCTCTCATTAATGTTCAAAAAAAAAAAAACAGCCTCTGGGTGCTGCGGGTAGAAATCATCATATTTAACTTGAATACTATTCCTCTCTATCGAGTATCCCCTCATCTTTTATCCTTCACCAACTTCAACGATCCTTTAGCTTCTAACCATGTTTATGTTTATTTATATTTAACATATTTCATTTAAGTTGATCAGACATGAAGATACTGTTTGTGGGGTAAATGTGTGTTGTTGTCTTGTTTTGCTTTGTTGTTAAGACAGTGGGTCTTTGTTTTGTTGAAGTGGGGAGTGTAATCACCCACAAATTTGATACAGATGAGTTATGTGAGAAAAAAGATGAGAGCTTGCCGTTATTAATAGCTGCTCTCTGATTTATGCTTCTTATTCTTTTAATCCGTCGGCCCTCAAATGTTATAACCCGTTCCAAAAATACTTTCCAAATCAAAAACTGTTTCAGATAATCTTCCCTTATTCAGCATTTGCTATTGATGTTGTCAAAATCTGCTATCATCCAAAATGCTGTAATAAACTTCTTGTCATGGTTGCCAGGATTGTCTACTCCACCAACAAGTAGAGGACAAGCATTCAGACATTTTGTTCCTCTGAAAAGCACTGTAGCTGGTGAGAGTGAAAAGAGTGAAAATGCCTGTTGAATTTTGAAACGCAGTGAACACTGTAAAAAACAAAAAAACAAAAAAAAAAACCCTGCCCGCCTCTCCACATGCAAGAATAAAGGACAGAAATCTACGTGGTCACTCTCAGTGAGTTAATTGCTCTGCATTGTGAGCGCCAAGGCCTCCAAGCTTGAGGGACAATACCAGCTCTGTAGTTGTGACAATAGCTCTGCTCTCTGAGTCAGAAGTTGCGGAAGCATCAACATTGGGGAGCTGAAAGCTGTTGAAAGTTCAGGAGTGTGCACTCCAAGGAAGTAATCACGCAGAAAGAGCTTTGGGGGTTAAAAAAAAAACAAAAACCCTCCAATCCCCCTCAGCTGGTGCTGCCTTTGAGGAACTCATTGTTAACGCTGCCAGTGGGAGGCATGGAGGGCTCTGCTGGCATGTGTCGGCCTCCCTCCTCGTCAGGGCCTCAGCGCCGCCACGGCCAAGTGGGTAAAGTGTGTAGATGTGTAGCTGCAGGTGAGTGTGGTGGAGTTTGGCTTTGGGACACTTCGCTGGACCGTCACTGTAATGTAGGCCTACAGTACAGTACGTGGGACCACTCACGAAGGCCTGAAGGAGTCTGGCCAGTTCATCTGTACAGTTTTCTTTCTGCAAATCTATTAAAACATTGTTAAGCTCCTAATAATTCCCCTTGGTTTTTTTATTCCCAACTTTGTGTTTGATCAGTGTTCTTGCTTTCCTGTCATTTTATTTCAGGTAAATTACCTGATAAACTCCCATAAACAAGCCTTTGACACATAGAAGATTGCTTTCAAGCACGACTTCTCCTCACACACGTGTATCTTATGGAACAATCAACAAAAATAAGATGCTATTTTTTAAGGGCTGGTATGACCGAGGTACTGTGTTTCTCTCTGAACTCCTAAATGATCCGGGAGACCTACAGTAGCTACCTATGAAGAATTCATCCAACAGAGAGGATTAGACATTTCTCGCTCTCAGCATTCCAGAGTACTTAAAAGTACATCCAGTAAACTGCTGTCTCTCATTAAAGCGTTGTTACTATATGAACCTTTCTCAGGGGTGGAAAGGTTCTTGAGAAACGTTCTTATAACGCTCATATCAGCAGTGTTCTTACTTCTATTCAAAGTCAGCGTCCCAACTCCTTTCATTGTTGGAAAGTGATGTTTCTTCACATGAGCAGGAATGTTTAGACTGACTTTAATAGATGTCTTGTCCCCAATAAAGTTAAAGAAATCCATATTAAAGTTTTTACACAGATACTATCCCTGCAATGAATTTATTCACAATTTTAGACCCGATGTTTCCCCTCTCTGTTCTTTCTGCAGAAAGGAGGCTGAGTCCTTTCCTCGTTTTTTTTTAATGTCTTTTCTTTGGACTTGGTTTCTATTACAGAAAGTATGGTCTTATTTTTGAATGTAGAGTCTAACAACAAAGAAGTTGATAAATTGATAAAATTGCTGCATCTTTTGGACAAACATCATACTCACAAGGCCAGATTTCTTCAGTTTCTTCCAAACAAAAACTTGTTTTATGTTGAACTTCAGACATTTTATGATTGTCTGTAAAGTATCTAAAAACAAAAAAAGCTTGAAATACATCTCATCTCTTGAGAAACATTGTGGACGACATCCCCAGATGGTCTGCAATATTTCTTATTCATTTTTTTAAAAGTTGTATTTATTTATTTTTGTGTATTATCCTTTTATGGTGTACAATTTTATTTCTGCTTGTGTTTTTGTGATTGGTTTATTTTATTTTATTCTCCAGTACTTCCTGTACTGTTATTTGTATTGTATTGTAATTGTATATTACCGTGTTGTTAATAAAGTTGAAAAAAAAAAGAAGAAAAAGTTTGCTTTCTGCAATCCCAGCTGATGTTCTCCATCAGAAATCTCACATAAAGCTGCCAAGAGACGTCCGCCCCGCTTCCCTCTGTGGTCACTGATTAAATTACAACTACAAACCAAAAGTTTTCCACATTGGACAATTACAAATGTAATTTGACTATTATAAAGACCACATTTTTTTGGACTGGCATCTTTCAAGACACCCTTCAAACTGTCCTGACATGTTAACCTCCACCAACAGCTTAAAAAAACCCGCCACAAACCATTTTCAGGGCCAATTTGACTCAAGGCTGAAACAGAAATCAGTATGATGAGTAAAAACAAGACCCGACTCGGTTGACAGCGTGGCTCCAAAGTCCCACCATGTGCTTCCAATTCATGCTTTTGTCAGCGATACTGAACTACTGAAAGTACATGTTGATGTTTGCGGAGAAAATAAGTAAAACTGGAAACCACTGAAGGGATATTTTACTTTCATTTTCAAATCTCATAGTTCAATAAGAGTTCAGACATCAAACTAACTAGAGCTGTTTGAAACGCTTTTAAAGTTGTTGTCACTGTGTCCAAAAGGAATATTTTTTGTCAGCTTGATATTCAAATCTATGCAGAAAATCTTAAATGGCAATTAGTTCCGAAACTATTCCAGCTCTTCAAAGATGATTGTTGTTTTAGACTGTTGGTCCAATATAAGCTGTGGTGAAATCAAGTTCTTCAGTGTCTCAGTTCAGCTTCAGTGTAACATATTATTTACTACTGTATGTGCAGGATGCAAGGAGCTATTGGTGCTGGTGGACAGTGTGAGGTCGCCCTCTGCAGGATTTGAAGTGAACAGATTATTTAATGGAAATGTTCATCAAACCACACAAATGCTTTTTGTTGCTTTTGCCCCAACAGCAGTGGACTTTGAGAATGAAATGAATCCTGGATCAGAGTGTTTGCAAAGAGAAAATACTGCAGCTTTTCTCAGTTAGTTCAACATACAATGAATATATGTAGAGTGAATATATATTAGCTGGTGTTTGTATGCTCATTGATATTGACACAAATGCTGCTAGTGGTTGGAAAATAACACTGTGGGTGTTTTCCTCTTTCCTTTAAACTCACTGTGCTTTTCACTTTAACTATATAGACAGACACTAATTAATCTAGTTGTCAAATTGTTTCTTTCATACTGTTATGCATTTGAATTAAGCCTGTTCACTTTTTGTGGTTTGAAGTGTTAAAGGTGCAGTGTGTAGAATTTAGTGGCATCTAGCAGAAATGGAATATAATATTCATAAGTATGTTTTAATTAGTGTATAATCAGCTGAAAATAAGAATGTTTGTGTTTGTTACCTTAGAATGAACCCTTTATATCTACATAGGGAGCGGATCCTCTTCCACGGAGCCCGCCATGTTTCTACAGTAGCCCAGAACGGACAAACCAAACACTGACTCTAGAGAGGGACTTTTCACAGTTTTTCACAGCCACCGTAGGTTCTCCTTCATGCTTGGAAGGGGAGGAGTATTTAATTGGTTGCAATCTGCAACATCACCGTTAGATGCCCCTGATTCACACTGCACCTTTAATTTAGTATAGAAGTAAAAACAAGACAAATCTGTGTATTTATTGCGTTGAATAAAGTGGTGTAGTGAGTATTTCCTTCCAGTTTATAACGGAACATAAATGACAGAAGTTACCGGATGAAAGGGTGAAAAATAAATAAATCACTCAACAACTCCGCAAAGAGCTACGTAGGCTACAAATGTCATTTTTATTATTACTTTAAATAATGTCTAAATAAAGGGACTAAAGACATGCTCGTGTGACTTCTTCCATTATCAAAAATATGGTGTGGGGGTGATGTTTGCAGCAGAAATCTATCCAGGGAGGGAAGCGTACATCACAAGGTGAGACCGTTGTGGAGTCCATTCATCTGAAGACTGAAATGAGTCCCACCAGCACCACGGACGGTGTTGGATGTCAAAAAGGGGGGGAAGGAAAGGGAGGGAGGGGGGGGCAGTGATTTTTACCAACCAAATGTCACATTCAGAAGAAAAAAAAAAAAAAAAGTTATTTTTCATATATAAAAACTGAAAGACCTGGATACATTTCTACTTTTCCACATTTTTTTTTACTACAGAAATTAAAAAGAAAAGACATAAAGGAACACACAAAGGGGGGAAAACAGCTATTTTTTTTTTTTTTATAATCAACTCCCTTTGGTAAAAACTGTAATAAATGGTCTTGCATTTTTCTTTTTCATATACATACTAACTTTAGCCATTTATCACTAAAGTCCACAGTAAGCTTGGAAAGTATTACTAGCACAACAACACAGATCTGTCATAAAAAGTCTGAGACTATGTACAGTGTATTTACAAACGTGAGCGGCATGTGGACAGTCCTCCCAGAATGAGACGAGTGTGTGTATGTATGTGTGTATGTGTGTGTGTGTGTTTATGTGTGTGTACAAGCTGGTGTATTGGCGGAGGGCATTGCCAGCAACATTTTTAAAAAGGTTGACTTCCAGGGCGGCAAGGATCATTTGTGTTAATAGAACTATATATAATATATATACACAACACATACACTGGAATACATGTCAGTATCTGACATCCACAAGCTATACAATTTTACAGTCTGAGACCAAACAGTGTTGTGAGGCTAACTTTTTTCTTCTTTTTCTGTTTTTTTTTTAAATTTTCTTTTACATAAGACGCAACAGTGCTTTTTCGATTTTAACCCGACAATACTGTTTGGGGCTCAGGCACAGTTTCTAATAATGCTGCCATGTGTTTTTGGAAAAAGGAAATGTAACCCTTTTTCCCATCTAGTGATACATATATAATTGTGATTTGGCCTTAACGCAGGAATGTCTGAACCAGATCTCTTGACTTTGTTGAGCTCCCTCCAAACCTTCAATCTGGGGAAACGAAACTTTAGAAACGACATTTTCCTCTTTCTAAATATAAGTGCACTTGTCCACCGTATAGTTTGTTAAACACTATCATAGAGAAATCCCTGTGTGATTGATTTCGATGGAGCTCTTAACTCTGATGGCTTCAGACAAGACGGTCAGTCAAAAAAAGCTAAACCGGTGTGATAAAAGTACAAAAAGCACCACTCTCTTACGACTCTCACAAGTTCACTGTCTCGCTGTCGCTAAGCCCCCTGTGGAAAAGGCTCAGGGAAGTTTGTCTGAGACGTGGCTCCGAATGCTGGTAAGAGCTCAGGTCTGCGACTGGGACATGACCATTCCTAAGTTTTGGCACCAAAGGCCCTGCGCAAAAATGGGCCCAGCTAAAAACGCTGGTAAAATCAGTAATCCTGCCGCCCCGGGGTGCAACATACACGGTAGCTAGCTTAATTGTGCTCCCATGTCGGCCTTAAAAACACGTTAATAAGTCCTCGTCCCTACCTCTACTCCTGACCTGTTTGACTTCAGACCAAACACCACCCAAAGAAATGAGTCTCTCTCCTTGTCTCTCCTCTTGGCTCTGGTTAGTTACGGCGCCTTGCTGGGTGTGCCGTATTTGACGCGGTACTTGTTGATGTTCATGAAGTGAAGGACCTCTGGCTGGCGGCTGGTGGTGCAGGGTAATAGGCCGTCGCGTCCTTCGCCCATCAGCCACTTGTTGGTCTCGGCGTTCATGTCCCGGGTGACGTGCTCCTTGGCCCACGACTCCACCCAGGCGTTAAAGCGTTTGTGCAGCCGTGTGCTCACCCTCTCGTGTGACTGTGGGGAACGGAGAGGGAGGTTACTGGCCTGTTGTTAGAAAACTCAGTGGGTAAAAAATAAAACGTAAATAGTTTAGGACTTGACTCTTAAAGGGTTATTTTGGATACTGTCGATGATGTAGGATGTCTATGTTTAACAAGGTCAAAGGTCCAAAACTTGAGGTGAATATATGTAAAATACTCCCTGAAAGTCGTAAGTCAGGGCTGTTCTGTAGTCTTTGCTGCTAAGGTTGTTCAACAACTTGTTCACATTGTCACATATTTCGGATCTGATTCTGACTCGAACATGTGCGAATGTATTAAAGAAGTTTCCTTTGAGTAAAGAACAAGAAAAATAAGTGAAATCCTACTACTGTTTGTTTAAGTAGCCTCCGGAGCCATTGGAAATCGGCCAATCAGAACAGAGTCGACTTATCAGGAGGGGGGGGCCTTAAAGAGACAGTAGCTAAAACGGCCTGTTTCAGACAGAGGCTGAACTGAAGGGCTGTGTAAAGACTCAGTATAAGACAAATAAAGAGTTTTATGAACTGTAAATCATGTAAAGATCTTCCAGTAGAGACCCAGAATATAAATAAAGACCTGGAAATGTGCATATGATATGATATGTCACGTTTAAGCACTAAAGATTTAAGAATCTTTAAGAATGAATCCTCAAGCTGAACTGAATGTACTGGTTCATAAGTGACTGAGCAGCTTTTTGTATTAGAGCTCCTCTTACTGGTGACTGAAAACACCAACATTCATCTGTCAGCTCAGCTGTGTTATACAGTATAGTTTGTTAATTCCTGGTTAAAAGCTTACAAAAAGACAGCGATATACACAGAGCCAACCATAATGTAATAACACTGTTGCGGATAGATGTTAAGCTATTGAAACCAACACTGAACTGAAAACAATCAGAGGCAGCAATGTATTGTTAGTGTTCTGCTTTGCTTAAAAAGTTAATTTACATTGGTATGTTTACTTACGTTATACTTGACCTTGGTTAAGTGCAGGTTTAACAAAGCTTCAAAGGATCATCTTTAGCTATCTGAATTAGGGATACAGTGTTAAAAATGCCTGCAGTAGTTGCCAATATTCTCTGTGAACCTGTTGTTCTTATGGCACCAGCGCCGTCATTTAATCTGCACAGTGACGTAGTTTCTCAGTCAATATAGCACTAACTGAGTAATTTATTGCTTCAGTTGACTACATTTACTATCAACACTGATTGGACATCCATATAAAACGTGGCAAAAGTTCCCTTTAACAAAAACCATATAAGGAACTGTAGACTGTTATATTCCACTATGATTTATGGAGTTACAGATATTTTGATTGGTTTTGAGTCTGAGCAAAGATGTGAAATTACTTTGCATATATATATACAGTATATACACACTCATTGTAAGAAGAGCTGTATTATGAAATTAGTTGCAGAAATGATTAGTAGCAGGAAAAAAGCAGGTAAATACCTGGTGAGCTCGCATCAGGGCAGTGCGTCTGTACATGTAATCCTCAGACTTAAAGACGTAGACCATCTTGTAGGAGTTGAGCTTGAACATGCACTCCATTTTCTCCTTTTCCAGGGATTTCTTGCCGCCCTCGCAGGCCTCTTTGTCCAGCTGCTCCCTGCCTTTCTGGTACTTCCTGATCCGTCTCAGATTCCTGGTTACGGGCGCGGAGACATACGTGATGAGAGTGACTAATGAGATCAAGCAAGAATGTGTCAGAACAAATCGATGAGCGTTAATTTAATCAAAAAGGACTCATATGTTTTGACTTTTAAAATTCGACTTTCATAGGTAGAGATGTGTCGGACAGCTTACGCAACAAGGTACTCTACTGAGCTTTTTCACTGCGGCAACGGAAACTCAGCAACGTGTTTTACAAATGTCCTGTACTTAAAGAAATAAAACTACAATCTTAGTTTAAAAGGAGAATAGAAAATCTAAAAAAAACAAAACAAAACAAAAATTACCTGGGAAGAAAAACTGGTTTCTGAGCAAGATGCTCCCTCAGCTCTGGAGCGGTGGAATCTGGGTTTAAGTAGCGTCCAACATAATCAGACCAGCGCTGCAGATACCAAACAAGTTTAAGACACAGATTCGGTATATAAACACTAATATTGCACCAGCATTACCAAAAGGTCCTTACTAGTGTTTCCACTCCAGCTGGGAAAGTGGACCTTCTTACTAGACAAAAATGTGAAAACAACGACAAAACATTGCATTTATTTGCTGCATATGGATTGATCCTCATATAAAAAATGAAGATAATAATCAAAGATATTACTGATTATGACATACGAAGCCAAATGAGACGTTTAAACTCCTTTTCAAACATCATTCAGTGCCACTAAATGTCAGTGTGAGAATTCAAGACCAGCCAAAAGCCAACGACTGTGGTCGGGACTTTGCACAATTCCTCATTTTTGCAATTTGCCAGCCGTCACAGAGGCTCTACTTGATAAGAAAAAAATCTTAAGTGGCTTGTAAAATTGTGAAAAAAAAAAAAAATAAAAAAAAAATGCTGATGTATATAGTTTGGCTTTTGAAAAAAAGTTATTCCACCAAACTCTTTGCTCATGGGGCAAAAACTTTCAAACCTACAGCCAGAAGTGCTGTGAGACGTTCAACTACTTTCAGATGTGTTTCTTACCTCGGCTTCCATGGGCTCGTCGGAGTTCTCCTCTTCCGTGTCGAGCAGCTCCACCGTAAGCTGCACCTGGCCTCTGTTCCTCAGAAACATCACCTGAGGAAGTGACAAAGACGTCGCATGTGAGAGCAAAATTAATTCAGCGTGAGAAGTAAAGAAGCTAGCATGTCCTGAGGGATCAGATGGCTGAGGTGCACACCGAACGACTGTAATATCTTGAGTTGGAATCGTGAATTTTTGTTATAAGTCGTGCCATCTTTCCAAATATTTTGTCTAATTTTAGTTCTTCTACTCATTCTACATTTAAATTTCTAATAAAAATACAATAAAAAAGCAGAGAACAATATAAAAACATGGACATTATGTGATTTGTATTTTGTGAGACGTCTCTCTCTCTTTATTTTTACATCCAGCTGGAGTTCACACACCAGCCTGATATAAATGTTTAATGTAACTATCGCTCCAGAGTGATCTAGTTTTCAGATGTCCTCTTCAAAATTGGATCTTTTTGGACAAAAGCGGATACACTTGTGTGTGAAGCGAGCAGGTTATATCAGCTGTAAAATCAAGCTTTCAAAATAGGTCAAAAAGCAAATTGACATGCTGGTGGCAGGTGGCCTTAAGCAGATTTAAAATTCTTGTGAGTGATATTCAGAAATGAGAGTAGTAAACTGTAGGCGACATGTTTATGTTTACCGACTCGGCTGCTTTGTTAACGGGACAACGAAGGCGAAAGCTTTGACTTTCAATTTGTCACAATTTCTGGATCAATTACAGCAAACATTTCTACATTTCTGTATTTACCTTGAAGCAGTTCTCATCAGACATGAGCTGCTCGGCTTTCCGCTGGTAGACGGCCTCCGCGGAGCTCCTCGATGATTGCGTGGACATGGTTCCTCCGCTGGCGCCGTTAGTGCTTTCTGCCAGGTAGAGGTCCGTTACCTGGATGCAGATCTCATCGCTAACAATGTGCTGGAGCTGAGGAGGAGAGAAGCAGCGGCGTTGGATTGGAAAAACAACCGTTCAGATCTGGATGGAAGATCCGGAGGGAAGACAGAGAGAGAACAGACGGCTTACCTGCCGGACGATGCTTTGGATGAGCTTATCCATTGTGAAGGCGATGTAAGCGTGGATGGTGAACATTTCCCTCAGCGAGTCCTCGTATTGTGAAGCCTCCATATTTCCGTCCAGGAGATTCCGAACCATCTCCAAGAAGGCCGAGTAGTAATCTTCCACCTCGATGTCCACTAGAGACAAGAAAAATCACAAGTGGATCAGCATATGACAGAAAGACTACCTGGATTTCAAATGGATCATTTTTGACAAACAGTGCTCATATTGGAAGCGGTTTCTCCAAATCTTCTGTCCAATGCAGTAAGTTTTTGTACTTTACTCCACTTGTTCATTCAGTTTTTCAATATTTGTTTACTGAAAAACAAAAAACAAAATATTTGAAAAATGTTCTCTAGGAAAAAGAGGAATGTTTATTATGAGGCAAAAAGCTGGAAAATGGCACAAAATGTATAGTCTGTACCCAACAAACACAAAGCAGAACGGTTAAAGTAGAGACACAGACGCTTTAGATTTTATTCTTGTTACTCACTGGGCTCCTTTAATCTCAGCTGGATGGCCGGATTGTCGTTCTTCTCCTTCTTGAGTCCCAGGACTTCCCGCTCCCAGTCTCGTTCCCTGACCTCCTCTTCGATCTGCCGCTCCGCCTGCCCGTACAGCCGCAGCAGACGCGAGCACAACGTCTGGTGCAGGCGCAGGAAGATGTACCAGTTGTTGTTGACGTAGAAGAGGTTGTAGGCGTCGTCGCAGCCGCGTAGCTTTTGTGCTGCCGTGTTGCTGAACAGCAGCTTGGACTTGGAGGGGCTCCCGCTGCCGGGGACGCCGTTGTGCTTTTTGGAGGCGCCTTCTTCCAGATCCATCTCCTCTTCCTCCTCCTCCTCCTCTACGTCAGAGAGCTCGCCGCGCTGAGCGAACAGCATGTCTGGGATGAAATGGTAGATGATCTGTTTGATCTTGTATTTGTCCTCCTTCTGAATGCTGGTCTGGCGCTTGACGTGGTGGATGATGAGCGCCGCCGCGTCCTCCAGGATCTGGCTGTCCTCGTACGCCAGAGTCAGGTGGGGGCCCGTTGGCGGGGTGGCGTTCTCCTCCGACGCCTGCTCCTGGCGCTGCAGAGGAGAAACAATTCAATGACAACACTTTGGATACAGAGCAAATTTTCTGTGATTCCCTCCTTCATCTGAGAGTCTGTTTCTACTATGATTCCTATTTGATTTGCAGTTTCTTAAAGCAGTTTGTATTACATCGCTACGATAACTTACCTCATCGTAGATACTTTCGATTTCATTCAGCAGGGACTTGGATCGAAGCACTTTGGTGTCGTTCTGTTTGAAGTTGATGCCTTGATGGTCGAGAGACTTGAGGTAATACTTCTCGTTCTGCTCCCTCCAGATCTTGTTGAAGCCTCGTTGGGCTTCCCGCCACTCCTCCTCCTTGGTCTTTAACCTGAGTAGAGAAGTTATGCATGTGAACAACCTCTCAGTGACATTTAAAACAACATTTTAAAAAAAGGTGGCAGAGCGTCCAGTCTCGCTTGTTACTTCACATCTTTACAACATGATGCAAACATCTGCTGCGTTATGTTTTTCAGGCAGGAGAACTATAATAAATACAGTTAAAGAAGTGACTTCTTGTCAAATCTTTTTGCCACGATGGAGAGTTCAGTCTATAAAAGCACCATTTTTAAATCCACCACTCCAACGTCACATTGGCTTTTTTCTTTCCTGTGTGGATTAGTGAGGGTTTATAAGCTGCGGCTCATGACCTCAGTCTGGGCTCAAAAAGAAGCTGGTGTACACATATTTACTACACTGTGTAAACAGAGAGCCTGTGAATCCCACACATGTGCGTGAGCGTGTATGCACCTTACTGATGATTCACCACACTGCTCAGAAATACACGATCAAAGTCACAGAACAACCTCAACAGAAAAAACAGCTTTATGTTGTTTTCTTTCCCCCCACAAACATTAATCAACTAATAAAAAATGAAACAAAAATACAACACAATCAGTCAAAATAAATGTATTATCATTTAAACACCCACCTCTTTAGCACAATGGGGACAGAAGCAGCAGGATTTTTCTTCAGACCATCGATGATGTCGGGTGCTTTGTCTCCGTATATCCTCTGGATGGCCTTTCGGTGCACGACCTCCGAGGAGCCGCCCAGCGTGCTGTCCAAGCGGAACTTGGCCTGCTCCTCTGCAGACATGCGGGACAACTTCCGCTGTACCGTCTCCAGGACTCTGATGGTAGCCAGGTTGGTTTCCAGCACAACGTCCAGCTGCAGGGTGGAAAACACAAGCATTTTATTATCCTTTGCTGAGCCTGCATGTCCTTTATTTTTCATTAAAAAGGCTCACGATGTTCCTTGATTTTCCAAATATTCACATGTTTTACTGTTCGCCAATTAGAAATGTCTCTAGAGTAATTCCCGAGTTTTTGTTCGGGGATGTTTTTAAGACACTAATGAGAAAAAAATAATTCCTGGAAAAGGAAAATGTGACATCTATTGGAATAAAATTATTTTTCATTCTGGGATATCGGCCTTTGTCTTTGATGATGTCACCTCATCAAGCTGTAAATGCTTAATGTTCCTGCTCACCTCAAAGCGTTCATCCTCACATCTGTAGATGTGCTCTTCGTACTGGGTTTTCTTGGAGCTGACAAAAGTGGAGTCTTCTGACCACGAGGGGAAGGAGACCCAGGTGTCATTTAAGACCTGGACACGACAGAAACAAACACTTTGTCATCTACTTATTTATCTCAAAGTCTGTGTGTGTGCTGTTGTGTTTTTTTTGGCACCTTTTTGCCAACAAAGTCTTGTTTCCAAATCTAATCTACAGACTTTTAGATAGATAGACATAAAGTAACTGGAGTGCCCATAATCAGTAAATGTGTCATATGATTTAAAACAAATACTGAGCAGTCAGAAAAATGGACTAGTGTGCAATCAAAGGATGCAGTTTATGACTTTTTCTAAACCTTCTGGATGTTTACTCTAAACTCTGCCTGAATGCTTCTCTCACCTCTTTACAAAGTGGAGTTCTGCCGGTGCATTTGGGCTGCTGGTAGCTTTTGGGCAGTGCTCTGTAACTGGAGCCTAGCCTCTTACAGGAAGCATAATCAATCTCCATGGCGATACCCTCCGTGGCCCGTTCCTTAGGGTACGTTTCGATGTGGGACATTTCCCGATATCCCAGGAAGTTTTTAAACCAGTTGAACAGCTCAGGGAATTTTCTGTATGACAGCGTTAAGTTTAAAAAAAATGAAGAATGAGAAATACAATGTGCTGTGAGGAAGACGTTTATCTCATGTGTCAAGAGAGATGAGAGAAAACTCACCCTAAAAAGGGCAGCACCAGTTGCACCAGCTCAGCCCTGGAGATCACCTCCTGATTGAAGATGACCAGACATCGCAAGAAGTTGTCGTAGGCCTCTGCACTTCGCAAGGCTTTACGCACCTTTGATGAGAAATAAATGTTAAAACCATTTATGTCAGAGCTTACTGGAGGTACACAAAATGTGCAAATATTTTCTGCAAAACAAAAACTTTATTACTTTGAATAAAGAATATCAAAATTAAGAGTTAAGATTTTTTCATGTGCACTTCAAATAGACATTGGTGATAAATCTATATTTAAAACAATGTTATTACCAATCTGTACAGTTAAAGTGGGATTAATAACCTAAAACTTTTGCTCTTTGCTCTGCTTTTTTCAGCATGTGTTTTGATTTAAAATGCTATCTTCCTTACTCACAGATCTGTTTCCTTTCTTTCCATGTTAATATTTTTCATTTAATGACTGTATTTTTACATAAACAAAAAAAATTGGATGGATTTAAACTATATAAACAGTATACCAACAACTCACTTTCTCAAAGAACAAAGACTCTGTTCCGACTCCATGCTTGCTGGCCTCTGCCACCGACGGATCTTTCAAATTCAATAACTTGGGCTTCTTCTGTAGCGTTTTACCGAGATGGAAATGAAGAGACAAAAGGTACAGTAATCAAAAACAATCCCACAACGGGAGACAAAAAAAAAAAACATGGTAATTAAGTGGAAACAGGATGCGAGTACTGTTTGACGACAGCAGTAATGAAGAGAGCGTGTTTACCTTCACGGGGGGTGTGCTGCCTGGAGCTGGATGCCGACGGATCTGGCAGCCGTTCTGATTGGGCCTCTGTTTGTTGTTGAGCTGCAGCTTTTTGGCGGTTCCACCGTGATCATTCCGTACAGACTCTGCCTTTTCAGCTGTTGTCTTATTCAATAGCTGAAGAGAAAACACAGTAGTGATAAGACAGGGGTACGACTGATAGAGCAAGAGTACAACTGCTCCCCTTGCTAGGAAAAGTACTGACCTAACACCCGTCTACACAACATGATATGAACAAAGTTTTTAATTAAGAGCCATTAAAAGTAGCATATACTATAAAGGAAATGATCTGGAGAGTAAAACTCCTGAGATCACTCCTGAAGTGACTGCTAGATCCTCTGCACTGACGCAAGAAGATGGGTCAACTTAGTATCGTAACTCTGCTCACCACTGAACTGTTGGCATCGGGGAGAAATTGCCCAAACTCTGAAAGAAGATCCTCTTGGTTTTTGAAGAGTCTGGCCACCTGAGCGTAGACCTCCTGCTCCGTCAGAGCCGGGGTGTAGTTCCCTCCTGCCTCCTTAGCATTACGCTGCTCCTTCTGTAGTGGATGAATATAAGATTTCTGTGAAGTCACTGCTGAAACATTCACTAAGAAGTTCTTGCACTACAGAAAGTCTTTAGGGGGCAGGTGTGTCGGATCATAAACTCTGACCTGGTACGTGTGGAGGATCTCCAGGAAGGCTTTGTAGATGTCGGGCTGGCCCTGGAAGCGGTTCTTGATCTTGTTGACGTAGTTGATGGCGTGGTTGAACTCCACTGGCTGGTTGTTCTGCATGGGTGGACCGGTGGGGGTCCCACTGAGCGGCGGGTGGAGCTGCATGGGCGGGGAGCGGGGAGAGGTGTATGCAGGGATGGACGGATTGCTCTGACTGCTTGGTGTCAACGCCTGGGGCTGAAGAGGCTAGGAGAGGGGCGGAACATCGAAGGTGTTAGGGGTTATTTTACAAGATGCTGCGCAACAAACAAAGTGTAAGTTCCTTATGTAGATTCTCACCTTGCTCATCTTGGCAGGGGTGGGCTGCGTCAGGAGGGGCGGAGCGCTGGTGGTTGCAGTGGGCGGGAGCTGGGGTTGGTGTTGGGTAGGTGCTCCTGTTATGGGGATGTTCTGGACTGAAATGCCATGTGGGGTGATGTGGTGGATCTGACCCGGCGTTGTTACATTGACCAGGTCATTGGTCTGGACCTCGATCTTGTAGCCAGGTGGCAGGAAGGTGTTGAAGCCCATTATGAGGTCCGGGTGGCCTTTAAAAAGCTGCGACACTCTGCTGATGACCCCGGGGGTGTCGATACTGGAGACAGAAAAACAGGCAATTAATTTAAATCCTCCTTACCTGTAAATAGTGGGCATTTCAACTTAATTAAATATCAATGTCCTGTATATTATCAACTTAATCTTGCATTTCAACTGTCTTGTATAACCTGTCGTCCTGCTATGGCTGAGATCTGACCGAGAGTGTATTCAAAAGCTCTCAACATTGTGGAGCATTGAGAGTTTTACTAAACTAAAAGCGGCACATACTCTCTGAACTGTGGCAGCCGGCTGTGATAGGGATAACAGACCGTTTGCTCTCAAGAAATGGCAAATGTGCCAATTATTTTCAACACTTTCCATAATTTTTCCAGATCTGAAAACGTTGTCAATTTTTTTTTTTTTTTTTTTAGCAGTTTGTGGGATACATGGGAACCATTTACTTTAGAAAATATCAACACATGAAAAAAAGGCAAATTTTCAAAGTGCAAGCCAATGTAAAAATCAAATCATGTCCTCACCTTTGAGACTTGAACTCTTTCATTATGTCCAGAAAGTCATTGTAGACCTGAGGCTGGTTGCCAAACTGCAGTTTGACTTGGTCCAAGTAAGACAAGGCATCTTCCACCTTTTGGAGAGAGAAGAGGGAAAGTCTGTTTTTCTGCTTCATTCATTTGACATCACTGCCCTGAGTTTGATATTAACCATTCGAAATCCTTACAGTAACAGACAACAATGAAAAATTAGCACCTTACACAAATGAACGGGCACCTACACTATCATAAACATATAGAAGATACATTCTGAAACCTTGACGGATACTGGAAAAAAACACAGGTCTTAAAACTTATAATATCTCAGATAATATCTCATATTCTAAGCATGTCCTGCACATGAAACCAGGGTTGATGTTATCTAGAAGCATCAAACAAATGCTGGTAAATTCTTGCCACGGTTTGTAAGATTCAACACACAACTGATCAGTGTGACAGATACCACGGAGGCACCGTTCTACTCAGGAAATGAAAGTAACCCTTAAACGCAAATGTAGCTGATTGGTTTAAAGAATCAATAATCGTAGCTAGTGGAAGGAATGAGTTTGCTGCACGGTATCCTACATAATTAATTATTGTTGGTTTCTGATTTGTTATGTTTAAAAGCGTAAATTCATTACTGCTCATGTGTCACACAGGTTTTATTGAAAGGCAGCTTAGTCTTGTTGTGGCTAGGGGGCAACTAACACATTTTTAAAAAGTTTCTAAAAAGTTTAAGAAAGTCAGAATAAAGTGCAGACTGTTAGCACATTTCAGTATTTTCACAGCAGAGTCTGTGGATTATTCTGACTAATCAGGACACTGTTTCTGGAAAAAAAGACGTAGTTTTCCAAATTCATTTTTTCATTGCTTTGAGAACCGCTAATGAAATTCCACTGATAACCACTGTAATGTTGGTGAATTGCACACTTAAAAATATTTGCATGGCTAGATACGATTGGGGGTAAATGGTGTGGCCTGGCCGCAGCTTCTCTCTCCTCTGACTGCTTGTTGCTGCTGCTGCTGCAGCTCTTCGCTTCTCCCCTTCAGGCGCCCGTTTTGGTTCGGTTTAGTTATGCTGCCTTAGTTATTTCTTTTGCTTTCATGCACCTTCCAACACACACACACACACACACACACATAACACCCATGCATCACATCCACCACTGATCCCACAGGCTTCCACGCCTCATACTTTAATCATTCAGTGCTTTAATTTCCTTTAATTTGGTTTAATTTGTTTACATAAATATCTTTGGTTAAACTTTGACATGGTGTGTCTCCTTTTTGTTGTGGCCACTTGAGTCAGGTTATAACAATGGAAACTCGCCATTTAACTAACCAGACTCTCAAACTACCATCAACCGACAATTCCACTAAACATTCGAAGGGCTAAAAATACACAAATTTCCTTTGCACCTCTAAAAAAATGCCTGGATATTTACTTTCAATAACTTCCCTGGCATGAAAACTTCTTGACATTTACAGGTTTTGACGAATGTAACCCCGAACCTTTCAAAGCGAAAGTGGCCGACTGACCTTGAGCCTCTGGAACTGCTGCTGGCCCTGCGCGGAGGCTTGAGGAGCAGCCGTGTGGCCGTGCCCCGACATCACCGCGGGACCGTGGGACTGGACTGCAGGGCTGTGGTGGTGGGACCCCCCATGGACTGCTGGGCTCGGGGTGTGTCCATGCCCTCCACTGTTCTGGGCCACAGTGGGAACCTGGGAAAGCAGAGACTGTTGTTGGAGGAACAGCAAATAGTCATACTCTGGTAGAAAGACATCTGTCAGTTTGCACTTAAACTTGCCCCCCCCAAAAAACAGACTTATATAAATTGTGCAATAAATGTACAGAAAGTTCTCTTCATAAAAGTAAGGAGATACTGACAGCTTCCAGATGGAAAAAAACAGAGCTTCAGTCTCTGTATCTGTAACAGGGGTGAAATTGACAGCCTACGGTATGAGTAAAACTTCTCTATATGACCTAGTTTTAGAGAGACTTGCAGTGGACATGCAGTATATACCTGGTATCCCTGGGGGACGGAGTACTGGACGCCTGCTGTGGGCTGCATGTTGTCAGTCACGGCCTCATACACAGCTGGGGCTGGAGCAGGGGCCAGGACACGATGCTGGAAAGCCTCCGCGTTGCCAGGGAGGCGCCGCTGCTGGGACGCAAAAACCGTTTCCTGATCCTCCAGTCGCCGCTTCATTATGAACTCATACTCGTGAGAGCTGAGAGACCTGGGAATGAAGAGCACCATATGGACCTTATTTCACACTGGCAGACCTCTGTCAAGTTATCAGAATCCATTAAATCAGCCTCTTGGTTTCATTCAGCAGTTTGGTGAGGAACATGTGGCAGTAATTTTTGCTTCAACTGTAAAATTATGAATCAACACGGTGCCAGCTAGCCACTTATGTTGTTTGGTTGAGGAGGAGAATTATTACATAGCACCTGACGATACGAAGATAATCCACAGAAGTCCACTCCTTCGGACCTCATTGATATCTCAACATGTTATAACACACGACTGTTTCTATCTGTGTTATACTTTTGTGAAGTTTCTTTGTTCGGGAACTTCAGCAAAGTTACCCTGAGAGAAGATGAAAGCAGTGTGTGTCTTTGCAGACTGACTTAAAGTGTCTGATTACACTCGATGATGTCCTGGGCCTCTCCAACAATGACGGCCTAAAACTTAAGCTACGCCCTCCTGCATAGGTAACAGACAGAGCAGCTACGTTGCCACAGGACCGTCACAGAGATGGTGGAGCAAAAGCATTAAAATGAGAAAAATTTGTATGTGTGTGAAAGAGTCGGAGGAGGGGGGTTTTAGGGAAAAGAAAGCAGTTACGAAGAGACAACACACAAGACTCAACAACCTGGATGTACAAGCTTTTGTTCCTTTAATGGATTTTCTCTGTTGTTTTATGTTTAGATTGCTTCTATTATTATTATTACTTTCATATAATTCACCCCTCTTGTTATAAAGAGCAGTTTTATTCATTGAAGATTTGTTTTCTGCCTAAAATGTTCAGGGATTAAAGGACCTTTATTGTTATCTCACCACAATTTAGGACTGGGTACCATTTAAAGAATACCAGTACCAGTAGTCTTAAAGTGAAACCGATACAAACAGAGTACTTTATTTGATACCCTTTTCTTCTACTTCATTCGATACCCATGTGAATCATGTGAATGGAAGCATTAAGTTGCAAAAAATGTCAGCACTCCTCCCCATCTAAATGATTTCTACAGAAATACATTTTGAAAGTGTTCAAATTATTGAAATATTTGTTAAATAACTGTACGGGTTTTAGCTGCGGTAGTGGGCCAATCATTAAACTGAAGAGTACGCTTGCAGTGGTTGACTGCGGGCCAAACTACACAAATAGTCATTTTTTTCTAGATCTGGGTACAAAAAGGATCGAATGCAAGTATTGCTTGATTGGAGGAGTTTCGATACTACTTGGTACTGAGTTATTTCCGTCGATACCTTAAAAGTATCAAGTACTGATACCCAGCTCTACGACAGTTTCGTGTATACTTTTCGGTTTCAAATGCTACCCATGAATACATGAAATTGCGTTCCCTGGGCTTGAGGAAAAGGTAGCGTAAATGCAACAGGTATTTAAAATTAAGGTTTAATTTTTTTTAATGAATAAAGAATAGAGAATATGGTGACTAATAGTAAATGTTGAATCAAATCTCAGCTATTTGGGACAGCATTCCTTGAAAACTCTTGTGAAACCCACACCAACAGTTTTGGGTTTACAGATGATAAAGGAATGAGTTTATGTTATATTGCACATATTCAGGCAGCTGCCGTTTTTATCTCCTATTTTTTTTTTAGTGATGAGCTGATTTACTGCAAAAGTGGTGAAAAGCACGTCTTAAATGGGTCTTAAATGTTAACATGCACTGAATGTAAAACTTGCAGCCTCTGCAGCCAATGAAATCTACAGACACTCTACGTCACCGATGCAACAAACAGGTGCTGTGTGGGAACGTGGGAGTCGGTCTGCCATTCACAACTTCCTCAAGACAGCACCGAGTCCCGAGCCTCTGAATGAAAGACGAACCGGGATAGAATAAATATCGCTCAATAAAACCTTTAAATCGAGCAAAAAAGTGACATAAAGGCTGTCAAACTGAAGTGTACTCGTAAACACTTCCGACAGTGGAGCCGAACTGAGCTGCTCACCAACACATTCTCGCAGCCGGAGAGAGTGAGGCTGCGAGTATTTATAGATATTTCATCTTCATGTGGCGTAGCTAGTAGCGTTTGTAGTCACGTACAGGCAAATACAGACATGTTTGCTACAGGCTACCAGCCGTTGTCCGACGGCAGCTCCTCACCATCCCCTTTACGGCCTAGCAAACACACAAGCACCGACCTCGAGTTACAGCACGACGCTTCCCTCACGCCCGCCATTTAGAGCGTGGCGCAGGAGGAGCAGCAAATTACACCCCGTGTCAAGCAGGTAAGCACGAAAAAGTACCTCACTTGCTACCCGTTTGGCTGCCTATCCAGCTTAAAAGTACATACAGGTGATTATTTTTATTAACTTCACCCATAACTTGTGTGTCGGCAGGGTTTTTATGCTGCCAGTTAGCTGCTAGCTAATGTAAACAACATGAGTAGCCCGACAGCGACAATCGTCCGGGGCTAGCGGGGAAGCACATGCAGCTAACCATTAGCGATGTGGCTCGCTGTAGCTGAAACAACAATCTGAAGCGAGCATTAGCTATCGATTTCTTAGAGAGCTCATATCAGTTGTAGCTACGAGTGAGTGACATGTAAAGAAACACCGATTCCCCTTGTAGTTTACTTAAAACGTCTGCTAACGGTAGGTAGGCAGCTAGCTGTGTTAGCTTTCTGAATGAATTCAGCTGAACTCACCCCCTCTCTCTCTCCTAAATGGCAAGCCGAAGTTCGCAGATGATGCTTCTGAATAATCCGTTAACCACCACACCTCCTGCTTGGGGAAAAAGACACCGAAGCGACGTATGTGCGGAAAAAAGCAACTTATCGGTGGCGTGTGTTTGTAAAAAATAAACAATTCAAGCTGTGTGAGCTGCAAAGTGAAAATCTCCCCGAGAGAGGAAAACAATCTCCGTTCGGTTAGCTGTGGAGGGAGGCGTGGTTTTTTATATATAACCCCGCCCCCGGCACACGCTATTGGACAGTTCGTCCGGAGGATCCGCAGAAGGGCGGGGCGACGGATCCTGATTGTGAGTTTGAGCTGTCAATCAAGGACTTATCGTACATTTACCCAGCACGCCCATTTTGAGTTGAAGCGCGACAATGCCAGTGAGCGGAGAGGAGAAGAGAGGAGTTCCCACTAGTATGTATGGTGAGAAATTGCTGTATGAAACACGTTAACGTTTAATAAACACATCAAAACTTGTTTGAAGAACACACTTTTTGACTTCCCCAATACTCCAGTACACAGTCAGACACGCTCTTTCTCCTTACCTACAGATTTTATATATTTACATTTGAGCCATTACTTTATATTTGAACAGGCTGCATATACGGTACATAACCACCTATTGTATGTATATACAGTAACTTTTTAAAACCATTCAATCTCAGCACTCTTTGCACTCTTCACACCTTCGCCTTATTTGTATCCTGTTTATTTCACACAAACACTTTCACTTGTATATAGACACTGTATGTTGTTGTCCACTTGTTTATTTATATATTTATATATCTATTATTTAAGCCACTTCCTTGTACATAATAGTGATATGTTTATGTTTAATTATCTTTGTTGGCTTGTTGTCCTTGTGTGTCTTTCTGGGGACTTTTGTGTGTAAGTATGTTGAGAGCCACTAAACTGGAGTCAAATTCCTTGTATGCATAAACAATCTTGGCCAATAAAGATGATTCATGTGATCAATAATAATTGTACTCAATGTCTATTTCTTACATGAAGTGGTCATTCCTCAGTGAAGCATCAGGCTTTTCTTGTCTATTTTAAAGGAAGGGTTCATATTTTTTCAAGTCTGTCTTAAAACAACATTCAGGTGCCCAAATGCACATTTGAAATAGGGTTTTCTAGTTGTAATCATTCCTCCTGTATGAACAGGAGGAATGATTACTATTATTAAGATCCCTTCATAATGTATTTACAATGTAAGTGACAGGGGTCAAAATCCACAGTCCTCCTCCTGTGCAAAAATGTATTTAAAAGTTTATCTGAAGCTAATATGAAGCTTCAGATAGTCAAATCAAGTAGATATCGTACCACTTGCACTTTGAAAACCAAAACCACAACTGTCTTTTTTTTTTGTTACATACTTCACACACACACACAGACACACACACACACACGGCTTTCTGTATGTCAGTTAGTTTTTTGGTAATGAATTCATAAATCACACAACTTTATTTAGGTGACCGCTTTATGTGAGCATAATATAAACTTATATTTTTATACATAAAATGGAAGTGATTTAAATACACTGCCTCGAAATACTAGTTTGAATAAAGAATTTGATTTACCTGAATTGGAAGATGAATGTTTAACTTTTTTACTGATTGTTAGCTTGAGATGAAAAAGTACAAACATCAGAGCTTTTGACTATGATGTTTTGTTTATATGGTGACTTGTTGATCACATTATAAATTGGTGAAATGGATCGAAGGGAAAAGGAAGCAACCTCAGGCACCACGCTGATGAAGGCGAGATAGCCAAAAACATTATGAAATAACAAATAAAGATGTTACAATATTAAATGTATGTTTTGACACATGGCCCCCCTACAAGATGGGTCACAAGATTGCCTAAAAATGCAGGGCCCAGCTGATATAGTACTTCTATGGTGCAAATTCACAAACACGTTTTTAAGTAATCAATTTACCAAATAGTAACTGACACACAGTGAACCAGGGACTTGCTGGGGGTTAGTTGCTCCTTTGCTCAGTTGGTACTCAGCCTCGTGTATATCACATACCTGTACTGTGTATAAATTGACTGTTTTCAATATGCATCTATGCAATTCCAATTAAATGCCTTTCCATACCATACCATACCATTAGAGCTGCAACAATTAGTCCATTAATCGATAAGTTAATTAATCGCCAAATATTTTGATGATTGATAAATCACTTTGAGTCATTTTTTAAGAAAAAAAAAAGTCCAAATTCTCTGATTCAAGCTGTTTGGATGTGAATATTTTGTGGTTTCTTTAGTCTTCTAAAGTAAACTGAATATCTTTGTGTTGTGGAGGGTTGGTTGGAACAAAATAAAACTTTTACAGAACGTTATCTTGGGCTGCACCGATACTCATCCCTACAATACTGATGCAATATCAATATTGAGGTATTTGGTCAAAAATATTGTGATATTTGATTTTTATCCATACCACCCAGCCCCACAAGGCACTACATATGCAGGCTCTATAACCTATTTAGAGTAGGGATGCACTGATCTGACTTTTTCAGTACAGATACAGATACCTGGGCTTTGGGTATTGGTCAATACCGAGTACTGGTCCGGCACCAGTGTTCAATTGATAAGCTGTATGCCTCACTGTGTGGAGGAGACTGGGATCATTTTTTTATGTATAAAATCAGGCTTGACTTAAACATTGCTTTCCTAACTTTGTAAAACTAGATGTAACTATACTATTATTATTTACTATATAAATAGATATAAATTTACTGAATTGTTATGTATTAAAATAATGGTATCTGGTGTGTCCAGTGATACCAGATCCAGCTATCTGAGTCAGTATTGAACCAATATTGGGTATTAGTATCAGTGCATCTCCAATTTAGAGTATGGTCCTAAATTTGAGATTTAGTTCAGTTTAAGATTGTAGTTATTTATGTTTTTGTTTTATCTCTTATCTACTTCTTTGAGTGTCCTTATATTCTTATGTCTGTCTATCTATCTATCTATCTATTTCCTGGACTTTGGTGACACGTGACTGTGTAGGAGGGAGCGAGTCTACCTCTTGTACTTATGTCCCGCCTCCTTGTGGACAAAGCAGCCAATCACTGCGCGCAATAGTCATTACAAATCTCCAAAAGGTGGAACCTCCTAAATAAACCATCGCCCACGACAGGCGGAGCTGCAGCACCAGCCCGGGATTCCTTCCTCCTTCCAGCCCGGGCAGAGGCTTCAACAGCGATCGTAGGCTGCAGCACATACACACACGCACACACACACACACACACACACACACACTCGGAGTACTCCACTATCCCGACTGCCCCCCCTCCCAACATAATTACGCGCATGTTTGCAGCTTCCTTTGCAAAATATACGCTTGAACACCAAATCCAGCATTTGACTAAAACATACAGCTGATTTTCTTGTTTTGAACGTACGCTGTAAGACTATTTATCGGCTGCTTCACAAGTCGTTTTTTAGTGTTTGTGCAAAAGCATGCAAGACACCGAGCTGTTACGGGCTGTGGAGATCCCCCCCCTCCACCCCCCCGACACACACAACACCGGACTGCACGGTTTAAGGAGGATCAACGAGCCCCACAGCCAGCAAGCCAGCCAACCAGCCAGCGTCGGTGGACGTGCGTATTCGCAGGCTGCCACACTCCAAACAAAAGGCTTTATGGCACCAAAACGCATCACTGGTAACACTGGAGGAACACGGTGAAGTAGCCGTGGCCTGTAGGCGGCTATCAGCGCATCTTTTCACGGCGGACAGAGCTGATCCAGTTGCCCTTATTAAACAATGCCAAAGTCAAACGAAACGGGAACTACGGCGTCGCTGTATGGAAACATCGGCACGCCATTCCCCGTGTCCCCCCCCTCCTCTCTCTCTCTCCAAAAAAAAAAAAAAAAAAAAAAAACACAAAAACGCAGCCCCATTTTTCCTGCAGAGAGGACGGCCGCGCGTTTAACAAATCATATTCTTTGTTTACTTCAAATAGTCGGGAGTAAAATGTCTAACCTGTCTTCCTCCCTCTCCCCCCCCCCCCCTCTTCTCTTCCACACTACAGATCCATTTGCAAACAAGCGTTACATGCTCACACAACGCTGCAGACAAAATGTTTCCACTTCCAGACAGCGGGGTGCCTCAGATTCTCATTACACAGCCCGGGGGAGATTGTTTACTAGCCGAACAAAATGACGTCTTTTTACAGATCTGGCCATCTATACCACGTTATGTTTTCTGGCTATTCTGTTGCCCGTTTACGAGCATAAAAGCCCCCCGTTTCAATTCATATAAGGACACAAAAGGCGCGACTGACAACAGAGCGCTTTTCCGATTCGTAATAAACATCGTTCACTTTGTTTTATCATCAGTATAGTTAATATTATTTAGTTTAAACAGCTGTTACATACCCAGGAAAAAGACTCCTTACTCCGGATTCGTGTTTGTAACAAAATATTTGGAGACGCCCCCCTCCGTTGGCATTGGCGCACACTACAGTCCACGTCATTTTATTTTAAATATCACCCGCTAAAAAACACAGCGAGCATCACTGAGGCTGCAGTGGCTTCATCAGATCAAAACTGTGGAGGCCTGACTGTCATCTACGCTGAAGACCTTCACAGTGTTAGGAAATGATTTGCAGCAGTGATGGAGACACTTTTCAGGTAGGTTTATTTCACTATATCTCAGAGGGACATATTCTACTTTTTACGTATAAAACAATGATAAATAAATATAAAATATGATGCATTGTTGTTATAAACTACACAACAGCAGGCCTATATAAAGTGGTTCAAACTGACCCAATTAAAATGCTTCTTACTTGTTAATGTTTCAGTAATAATAATCCAATAATAGGACTATATATAAAACAGTAGGAGTACTTTCGCTTTTGATATTTCAAGTATGGCTTCACCTGATGGTTATTTTCATTATTAATTATGAATCTGCCGAATACGTTATCGATTAATCACTTAGGTCCATAAAAGAACTAAAATATTAATTAGTATTAATAATTCTATTTAACTTGTAATGGATAATTTTTTACAGTGTGACAGTGCTACTTTTAATTAAGTAAAGGGTCTGACTGCTACTTCTACCACTGATGTACTGAAGTAAAAAAAATACAATATTTGTATTTAATTATTTGAAATGTATTTGAGTAGAAGTCCAACGTTACATACAATGGAAATACTCAAGTAAATTACAAGTTCCTTTTTAAAATTGTGCTTAAATACTGTACTTGAGTAAATGTACTAAGTGACTTTCCCTTTCCTCCGCTGGATTTTTCATTATTAGCATATTTATTTATTAGAATAAACACATTTTTGATACAGTGTAAAAATCCTAACCTCTTCATCCGAGTTTTTACGGTAAGAGGATACCTATTCTAACACACCAGAAGAAAATGTATGTCGCTTGATGTCAAGTCTAATCTCTTATGACCCTCTTAAAACAGGCTTTCCTTGTAAGCAGTTAAGGCAGAGGGCGGTACTCCATAGCTGTATTTCATATAATGGAAAACAGTCTGCAACAATCGTTGTTATTAAGAAAAGAAAGCGCTTACATTGATTGCAGCCTTGTATCTAAGGCCTGTGGGTGTACATTTTTACTGTTCTCACTTGTATGTATGATACTACACTCAGAAAACCAAGCGACAAGCTGAGCTTAGTGACATAAAATGTAATTAGATAAGTAAAAAAACTTGTCAATAAAAAATGATGGAATATTGACATTTGTTAACTTTGTTTTAAATCTTTTATGTTCAAGGTGTTTCTCAGGTAACAAAATAATGAACTTAAATGTAAATTTAACCCTCACAGCCTGTAGATCTTCCTGCAGATTCAAAAAGTGTTTGAGCTTTGGCTTTCTTTTTCCATCCTGGAGCTTTTGGGGGAGTCATGTACACAAGTGAGTCTAAGAACTGGCCAAAATCATAGAAATGACATGTGAATTCTGCTTTAAGGTGGTAAAAAATGGTTCTAACTACAACAGTTCTCAAGAATAAACTATTCTTGGAGCTTTTTTAATCATTTTCATTTGATTTAATCTTAATTAGTCTGTCAAAGCTAAAAAAAAAAACAACAACAAAAAAAAAATTAGTAAATTAGGTCTCATGTTGTTAAAATGTATAGTTTACAGGACCAGTTCAAAGATTTGCAGGCTTTTTCCATGTACTCGATCCTTGGTTGGTGCAGTCATAAGCTGTATCCAAGTGTTTTTATATTGCAGAAGAAAGAAAAAAACAGAATTCCTAGTTTGGGGGCTAGTATCCTCTCCACTGAGAAGATACTATCAGATAAGATAAAGACAAAAGGATTATAAACAATTTTATACTTGAACGTTACTGATGAGAGAAAATAGTAAAGGGTGTAAATTGAAGGAAGGAATATTGCTCTCAGTATGCGTTGCTGCTGCAATATACAGAGGGCACTAATTTGGCCTGAGGATATTACAACACACCAATAAACATTGTTGAGAGATAAATACCCACACGCTGCTGAATTAAGCTCCCAGCATGCTTTACAGATTCAGTGTTTTAATGTGGTGGGAGTGCACATTATTTTGTGGGTATTCCTGTTTAATTGCTGTAGTTTACACTGCTCACTTTTTGGTGTGGCTGTAAACCCCACAGTCCCATTGAATGATGATGTTAGATTCAAACTAGATTCTATAGGAAGCTTGAAATCCCTTATCTCATGTATATTATATAGAGCTCCGTCAATACTGGAGTTTTGAGTCCAAGATCAATAAAAATTTGACTGTAAATATGTGATCATAATACTGATAAAGATCTCTTAAATTTGGTTGTTATCAAAATAAATTGTGGCCCAAATACAAGTGTGTGACAAAGACAAAAACAACATGAAGGGTCTTAGTGAGGTGCGAGAGCCACTTCAGTGCTTCTCAGCACAGATTCAACAAGTCTCTGCAACTCTACTGGAGGGATTATCATTTTGTGTTATCAGATAATCAGTTGGCTTAAAATGTATTGACTGTGAAGGCATTTTGTAAACAATTCACACGATCGTTGTACTCATCAGACCATTCAGTGTTCCCTTGCCGCTTGAATGGAAGCACCTGAATTTTGTATTTGTCTCCACTCTTACAGGATATTCAGGTTTTTTTTGATGGTGCGGGTATATGCTCTATCTTGACTGAAAATACATAAACTCTAAAAACCTGACTGATAAGAAATAAAATGAGAACTGCAAAATTGTTTTGTATTGTATACATTTTCTTCATATTCTGTATTTTATACAACTTGATGCAAAGTGTTGTGGACACTACTTTTGTCTATACTATTGAGGACGGTCAAACTTCCAATGATACAGAGCAGCAACCAACAATTGTTTACATAATCGTCTTGCTTAAGTGATGATTTCTTCTATAAAATCTCAGAAAATAGTGAAAGAGTCAATCAAGTCCAAGCTGACATATTAAAACTATTTTTTTTCTGACAAACAGTCAGAAAAAAACTCAATGATGTTCAATTTACTATCAAAGAAGACGCAGAACCAGCAAATATTTGCATTTGAAATGCTGGAGCCAGTGATGTTTTTGCATTTTTCCTTTAAAAATTACTTAAATGATTATCAGTGTTAATGAATCATTTTCTGTTGACTGACTAATTGATTAATCTATTAATTTTCAGCTCTATGCCACTGATTAGAAAATGAGAAATGTTATACATCTTGTATGACTGTGGGGCAGCTCTACAAAATATCTATGCCAAAAAGACGTCTTTTACAAATGTACACGTTGACATAGTTTGTATTTAATACAGTATAGCTTGATTCAATAGTCATACAAATGATACAGTAATAGGTTATAACAGAACAAATATAAAATTAATGTAGATAACTGTATATCCTGGGCAATCGTATGAAAACAGTTGTTGAATACCATAGAAAAATAAAATAGGGCACATTCTGCGTCCATCATTGAAAGGAAAAACAATTCTAAAATCAGAGTGCATGAGGATGGCAGACTTAAAAAATGCTTCACTACAAGCAAATTCAATATGAATTCTGTAGCAAAGAACAAATTTTTTTTTTCACCCGGCAATAACATAATGCAAAGTATGACAGACAGACACTCAGATTTTGTACATGTACTCTATAATAATGGCAAGATACTGGGACCAGATGAAAGCACTGATTACAACCACAGTCTGTAGAACTTAAAAGTAACACAATAATATTGAAAATATACTTCAGACATAATTTCTGACTCTCACGTGCCCAAGAAGGACTTTATAGGGTGTAGGCACAGATTTGTGCATGCTCCATCAGCTATTTCTGCTATTCTATCATGAATTTCTGGTTTCCCTGTAAAATCCTCTTGATTTGTCCAATAAAGCTCTATGCAGAAGTTTACAGTAAGTCAAATGTCACTAAATGTTTTATATTCAAGCATTACTAAATTTAACAATAACAATCAAGTTATCCCAGCATCACATGTAGACCTACAGAATTACTATTAAGTTTTATTTGTCATCCCAACCTAACGCCATAAGGACTAATCTCAGCACATTGGGAATAGTTATTTAAAAGTGCTATAACATGATTTGTGTAAAAAAAAAAAAAAAAAAAAAGAAGTATTGCACTACTTATGAGGTCTTAACTGATGACTTACACAGATGTACGCTTCAATGGCATAGTCACTGCAGCAAGGACTGCTCTAAACAGGTGTGTGCACATGTGTGTGGGTGGGGGCTTAGCAATACATTCGCACAATCACTAAAGCATGATGGCACTGCTAGTGAGCAAAGGCGGACGCAGACACTAGTCACAGTCTGTACTGCAGGTCAGGAAATCTCAATATTAGGTGAGATGTAAGGCCTGGGTTTCAGTGGATACATGTGGAAAAATAAAACAAAAGAATTCACATGGAAAGTGATTTGATGAGTGATCACAGAGGAGATGTATTGGCCATTTGGGAGTTTATAGCCTGATCATTTGGGATGTGCTTTACCTCTCCTTACCGCCATTCAGTGGTATTTACTGAGGCAGAGGACAATGCATCATGCGAGCTCAAAGAACTTCTTTGCAACTAAATAAGTCAAGTAGCAGTTTCACCTCCTCGTGTTCAGTAGGACACTCCTGAGATGATGCAAAACTAGCTCGTACCATCTACTTGACATACACCTTGTGCTAAGAATGAACTGCAGTGTACTGAATACTTACTGGACACAGTAGGTGTAAAAACAATCCTATCACAGTGGTGATCACACTTCTTATCTGGAATAAAAATGGTGCACTTATTTAAAAAGGAATATTTCACCCCTCCATGTCAGTTGAAACTCCAATAAATAGAATTTATTGCAGCAAGTTTGGCACCACAGTTCCATCTGAGCTCATTTCAATACTTTTGAAAACATCTGAAGTTAGTTTAGCTCATGTCATAACTCATGTGGGGCAGTCATTAAGCCACTAACCATTTGGATTACTCTACAGCAGATATTAAGAGAAAGGTAAAGTGACTTTTTGGAGCATTTAGACCATGTTAAATTAATGAGAATTCGACTGAAATGCAGGTAAAAGTTCAATTCAATATTTTGCTGCCATTACCTTCAATGGAGTTTCAACTGACATATGATGAGTAGATGATTTTTTGGGGGGATGAACTACTCTCTTATGGTCCCTAAACCATTGGTTTAAAGTGGAAAATAAAACAAAGTTATTGAACATTACCTCGATCACTTCACCTAATGTGCCTGACCATAGACCACAAAACTGCACAACACTGGAGCACTTTGTTCACTCTACCACCTATTTTCTGGAGATATGTTCAGCAAAAACAAAATGTCACAATGTTGGCGGCCAAAATGCTATCACATTGAAACTTCGCAAAGTCAACACTCAAGCCTTTCTTGTCACTGCCTTGTCTTGGTCTGGCGTGCCAATGAAGAATGGCCTAGTTTCAAAAGACAGCCACTGTAAGGAAGTTTCTTTCCTGGGCTCACTAATTGGTCACACAACACGGCTTGGGGTTAACAGGTTGACTGCAGAAATCTCAGGGCTCATGGATTGGTTTGGGAAGTCAGGAATGAAGCTCACTGATTGGCTGGGAGCAGACCCTGCCTTTGGGCATGCTCCAAAATGGCATTGTAGCAGAAGTAGTACTGGTCTGGGGTTTGAATGCTGAAGGCCCTCTGTGTTCTCATGCGCCGCACCGTCTGGCATACATTTAGTGAGCCAACGTCCTGTAGCTGGGACAGACAGATGTCCAGGGCACAGAAGGTACCTACAAAGAACAAATGACACTTTTTAAAAAAGGGATTGACAATGATGCGCAGTTATTACCATCCTGTAAAAACTCTGTGATAAATGTTAACTGACCCTTGAAGGTCATAATGTAATTTCAAAACTGGATGTCAATGATAAAAAAAATAGTTTTGGAGAGTTACAATCTCAGGACCTCACCTGTTCTCCCAATCCCTGCACTACAGTGGACCACCATTGGGGGTCCCTGTGGGTGTCCTGACCACTGAAGTCCCAAAGCCTTCACCATTTTCCTCTGCTGTCTCTTCACAGCTCCCAGGAAGTCAATGAGAGTCACTGCTGAGGTGGGAACACCGTAGTCAGGCCAGCTGAGGTACTGGAAATGACTCACTTGTCTCTGTTCACATGTCTAAATGGATAAAAAGAATATTTTGACAGTTACATGCTTGTTGTACATTACTCATAACTTTGAAAAAAAAGAATTCTGCTCAGGAAATATGGCTTGATTGCACAATTAAGGTTTTAAATGTGGAAACAAGTATATTCAAGCAGTGTAGGTGTATTGGCCATTGAATCTACAGTATGCATGATGTGGAGTCACAGCAGAATATAGCTCAAACCAAAGTTATATTTATAACATCAGCCTCTCTTGCGGGGCCCTTGACATGCTGACCCTTGCCTACAAAAACTGGCTTCTAGGATGTCGAGTGTCATTTGTCTGGTATGGAGGGAGTCAGAGCTAAGGTGGGAGGTGTTACCAATCAGATACAGACTACCAGTTAGACTGGTTGTGCAACCAAATTTGCCTCTATGCAAGTGCAAGTCATGGAAAAGAAGGTTTTGACTGTTGTTTGTGCCAACACACCGCAAATCAGGTTAGTGTATTTGGCCTTCATGGAGTCACTGGGTGAATCCTAGAGATGGCATGGCCTGCGAACTCCAGTTCTGGTGGGGGGGCTTCAACACTGAGTAATGCCGGAGACACCTATAGGGGTAATTTAGAGGGACAGCCGGCCAGGTAGGCTTTGTTCAGGTGCAAAGGTTGCTACTTGCAGTCTTGACCAAGGATGTCTGTGCCTGTTGTGGTGGCAATGCATGAAACTCTTCATGAAAACAAGCAGTGAAGGAAGACGTTAGGTTGAAGACAAAGACCTTTGTTGATCTTGGGGACTCAAAAGCTTCTGTGATTGAGGAAGCAAAAAAAACTCAGGGCATGGGAGGTATTCGAGGAGGCAACAGAGAAAGACTTTTGGTTGGTCTCAGACATTTTCTTACTAATTCTGTTTGTGATTTTCATGGACCACTTATCTTGGCGAAGACATTTATGCAGTTCTGTTGGCTTCACTGTACCTTCCAGCACATGCTTACGTGGTTTACAGCCAAAGTGGATGACAGTGGCATGACAGTTAGCACCTCCAAGTCTGGTGGTGGTATGGTACCATGGTACTCTGCTAGAAAACAGCAGATTGCACCTCTTGGGTTGGGAGAAAGTTGCTTTCCCAAGTCAAGGATTTCTTGTTCATGACTGAGGGAAAAATGGGGAATGAGATACAGACGTGGATTGGTGTGGCATTGGGAGTGATACTATGGCAGGCAGCAAAGCATGCTGGCGAGGCTCCTAAATCTACATTCCACATATCACATATTGCCCAGAGTGTTTGGTAGTGACCAAAAGAATGAGAATTACTTCAGCTTTCAATTGCTGGAAGTCCCTATTCAGCCGTAGGAACAGGGTGAGAAGCTCTATATCGAAATGGAGCTTGGCATAGACCAGCTGTTCCTTTGTGTTAAAAGGAGCCAGTTGAGGTGGTTTAGGTTGCCCTGGATTATCACATAATCAGGATGCCTCATAGACTCCTCCCTATAGAGGTACTCTGGGCTTGTCCAGCTGGTAGGAGACTCTGGGGCAGACCCCACCGTGCTAAAGGATTACATATCCCAGCTGGCCTAAAAATGACTCAGGATCCCCCAAAATGAGCTAGAGGACTTGGATGAGGAGAGGCTATATTGCTAGGCCTGTCTCCACCGTGACCCAAATAAAGAGGAAAAATAAAAGGAAAATAAAGATGGATATCTTACTATAGGAATTTGTAGGCCAGAACTTATATTGAAAATATCTTTGGCGTTACTATGCATGCATGTATTTTATTTGCTCCCCAAGTTGTTCACTGACAAACTGCTGCTACATGAAAAACCTCCCCGGTATGTATTCCTGCTGTGGTCCATGGCTGTACCTCAGTGTTGTGCAGTTCAAGCGTGGTGTGGTTGTAATGGGTGTGGTGGTCCACCCTTTGGTTCACCACTGCCATATGGCCATAGACCTCCTGTCCCCCTTCCTCCAAAGGCCAATACTGTCCACACTTCCTCCGACTGCCCTCATCTGTCCTGCAGCACAGTAACACAATACACTTTTATAAAAATGAATTTTAGTCTCACTATTGCCAACTGGTACCTTTTTTGGCTCAAGAACTATGTACTGACTATGCCTTTGTCAATTTACCTGGTTGTCATGACGATAACAAGCACGTTTTGTTCCCAAACCATTCTCCAGAAATCACCATAGGTCTTTTCCAGTGGTCCTAGACAGTGCAACAAGAGATTCAGAGCAAACTTCAATTTCTTTTTTCAGTGAATTTAGTCAGTGATTAAATGAAATGGAGCATATCCATTTGATTGCAACCTAATGAGCTACACTTATACTTAACAATAATTAAGACAGGGTATTGAGAAAACTAACCCCTTTCCCTTTTCACAGCTCTTCATCTACTGTGAATGACTTTTACATATTCTTTAATCACAAAATTGACCTAATCACGGTGTGATTGTTTCTAGTCACTCTTTTGTATGCACCTGCAGTATCCTGGAGTCCACCAGCTTTTTCTGTCAGTTTGAGACAGTCTCCCTAGATATCTTCAGCAAATTAGAGCATGTCATAAAACCAACATCCTGCCAATTTGACCACCCGTCTCCTGCAAAACTCATTAAGGAGCTCGTTCTGATAATAGAACCCTGTTCTGCCGACTGTCATTTATTTACCTGTCTCCCTTATTGCATTTTGCCATCTGTTATTAATTAAACTTCTGTTTAATGACTCAGCAGAATGCTGATGTCCTAAACAATCAATCAAAATGAACTTATAAATCTCATAAAAAGGCACTCTGGCATTTATAGCACTACACATTCATGATAATTTTCTGTGGAAGACAAGCACACTTTGTTTCACACAACATCATCTCTGAATGCTCTAAATTTAACACTGGTATACCACAAGGCTCAGTGTTTGGCCTATTGTCATTTTTTTTATTCATATGCTACGTCTTGTTTAGATTTTGTGCTGCTATGATGTCAGTGTACACAGCTATGCTCAGCATGCCCAGTCACACAAGATGTGTTAAGTTCCAGCAATTTAATGCCAAATAACTGAGATGTTGGCCCTACATCACAAACAGTACTGAGCTGCATATGTTACTTTAAATATCAGGAATTTTGCCATCAATTAGAGTCCATAGCTAAAAATAGTACCTTGGTTATATTTAATCACAATTTTAGATAAAATTTAATTTAAATAATTGAGTAATTGAAATCATTTTTCAGTGTGCAGTTGAACAAATTATTAGAAAAAAAACCTCTTCTTTCAATATATAATGCGATTCAATACTCCCTGTAAATACAGCCTGAAAAATGATTATCAAGTTGAATCTATGCGTTTCTGACAAAATCTCAGAGAATATAAGCTTCATGAATTATTAGATGTAGGAAGATCTACCTATTCAAAAGGTGAGGTTTGGAAAAAATGTACTGAAAATGGAAAAATAACCTTAAATTAAACGTTACAGCAAATACCTATGTTTGTACAACTAAAGCTTATTCCATTTGACTGCAATGTAATGATCATCGACAACCAATATGAACCATTAACTTAAAAGGGCATGAACATGGGTTAGCAGTAATACTAACAGTAATCCAGAGAGCATCAGCAAAAATATCTGACATACCTTGAGTACCAATGTATGCATTCTTCTGTTTGTAGCCATCCATGAAGCTCGCATTGATGTAGTCTGATCTCTGTAGGAACAACAAAGTTTTGTCACAATGATGGACTGAGGCTGTGCAGTATTTCTAGTATATCTCATGTCAGTTCAAGAAAACACTTCTATTGCCAACTGCCAGCTAGCTGATGAACTAGTGTGGCAGCCTGTTAAATTTTGAAGCTCGTCATGTTTCTTGGCAGCTGAGAGTGACCAGTCTTTTTCTTTGATATGAATGACACCTGTAATATGCATATTTAAAAAAAAATCACCAACCTCATTCCTTCTGGATTTCAAACGAACTCTTGTTTGATCAAGGCACAGCACATCTCCATAGCGATTCCTCTCCTGATTGTAGGCTGCTCTGTAAACAATTAAAACCAAAGATTATTAGTGACACTTCTTCTGCTTGAAGTGTGGGTCAATATTTATTCTGATGAACAAAAGTAGCCTAAGCCATGGCAGCTGTTTTAAGACGTGTATATGTAAATAATATGATTTTGTTTCATGGGGAAATAAGCGAACCAATCCATTGCTTTAATGAAATGTATAATGTGTAATAATTCCTTTTTTGAGGTAGTAAACCCATCCCACGACGTGTCTAATGTTATAAACTCACTGTGCACAGTGGAAGGTTCCAGGTGGAGGTTCTTTTCGGAGCTCCTCATACTCCTGATGGATGCCTGAACGCTGGAGCCTGCCGAGGTGTGTCAGCAGCTCCTGCGGGCGCATGGACTCAGGTCCCGGGACGTGAATGGAAGTATCTTCCACGGGTATTCCCACCAGCTCGTCCACTGGATCCACCCTGCCGTTCTGGCCCGCCAGTAGCTGCTGGTTCCAGCTGTAAGCATCCAGAGGTAGCAGGCCGCCAAGGTGCTGAGGGAGACAGTCTCTGGGGAGGTGTTGGCGCAGCTCGACCATTTTTACCATCTGAACCTGGAGTTAGAAGAGACGGGGGTCGACAGGACCCAATAAAGACAGAGTTAAAGGATAGGTTCGTGTTTTTACACAACTGTCTTACTACAATACTAACATACCATTATGTACATGGAAATGAGTCTCGGTTGCTGTAACAAATCTTACTGTCTGTACTGATCCTGAAGCTATTCTCTTAGACTATACTACACTAAGAGATGAGGGACAAAATCTGCAGCCCTCTTTTCATGTAAAAATACATTCCAAAGTTCAGCTGGAGCTAATATGATGCTTCACTAGTCTCAGTAAGCTACATCAAGTCAGTATCTTCTAAAATTAAAGTCTGTTTGTATGTTTTTACAGAATAAAGTTCCTCGCTGAGCTGTGGAAGGAGGGATACATTCTGGTAGTCACGTCTAAATTTGGTGATGTTACCGTGGCTTTACTACTCAAGATGTGCTCAGAGTGAACTTTTTTCCTCTTTGCAGAGTCAGGACACTAATATTTTGGTAACAACTTTCTCTGACTATGATACATATATATATTTTTTTACATGTGACATCTCAGAGCGCTCTATTCTTGCTTGCCTTAGTAATCTTGAAACACAGTTTACAGTAGAGAGTCAGGTGATATTTACAGCCTCTAAAGAAATCCATGCTAATGAATTTTCTTTGGGGACAGTAGTGTTGTAGGGTGATCGACCCAAAGGGCTCAAGCATGCAGCAGGGTGGATTAGTGGTTAGAGAGAACCCTCTAATCAAATGATCACTTGCAACAATCAATGACAAAGACTCGCCTGCTCACTTACTGCATGCCACTCCAGATAAACTAAATGTATTTTCTCAAATCTCTTAGTAAAGTATAATCATGAACAATGAGAAGGCAGAGCTAAAGAGCAGATGTGAGAAATCAAAGTATTAGAAAATGAGCACCAAGCTCCTTCATTTACCCTCTCCCTAAGTTTCTCCTTGAGAAGCAGACTGAGCAGGTTGTAGGGCACTCGAAACCAAACAGGGGCCCCGACAATCAACACCTTCTTCAGCCTGGCAGGGAACGCCCCCTGGTGGAGAAAGACAGCACACATTTTAACAAACTGTAAGTCTGTCAACTGATTTTGACTGAGGATAATTCAGTTCCTACAGTCAATGTTTAGATCGATATGTAGACACAATATACATGCCGCTGATGCGGATGTGGCCACAGAGGTGTCTGTGTTATTGACTCCAAATGACATACTACTGAGCCCTTAAAGCACAAATCACTTAGATGTGGGCGTACACGAAAGTAACTGACAAAATAAGCAATATTTTACAGCTATGGTGCATGTATTACATCTTTTTTATGCTTGTCAAACCATTCAGTGAGCCATTTGTTTTGCCCTTCGGACAGGCGTTAAAATCCTTGAAGACACCAACTGCATTTTAATCAATGTGCTTCTGCACAGGGTGAAGGAAATAACTCAGCAGTTATGCATTAACCTTGTCCTGGAGAGAAATGAATGATTTTCAACAGTGGCTGAAAATTCAACTTTAAACCCAAGAATAATACATAGAAGTGTTAACAGTGGGTCTGTCTGTATCTAATCCTGTCTTGACTACATTTACTCTACCTGTACAATAACATTTCCTGTGTGTGTGCAAAATGCAGTCTTGTAATTCCAACCTTAAGCAAGTTGAGGATCTTCTTGCTCAGGTCAAGCTCAAAGTTTGTGTAGTTGGAGCCTGCCATGTCGTAGATGAACACCAAACCATTCCTCTGGGTCTCAAAGCTGTGGACAACAAAACATGTCAGGTAACAACTAACGTACACAGGCAAGTTTTGTCAAACACAGCAGATTAGGGCTGCAACTATTATTTTCATTATCTAGTATTCCTCTATTTTCTTGACTAATAGATTAATCAATTAATTGTTTGGTCTATGAAATGTCAGAAAATAATGAAAAATACCAATTTTCTAAAGCCCAATGTCTTCAAATTGCTTGCAGTCTTAAGATATTCAGTTTATTGACACATAAGACAAGAAAACAGTAAATTCGCACATTTCACAAGCTGGAATCAGAATATTTGGCATTGTTGCTTGAAAATGGACTGAAACTATGGATTGATTATCAAAATAGTTGCAGATTAATGTTCAGCTGATTTATTAATTCAGCTCTACTTGATTTGTCAAATATTTAAATGACTGGATTAGCCAAAAAAATAGTCGTTTCTCAACTGAATTTCCAGAATATTTTGCATATAATAATTTAAAACCATCTATACAAAGACCACCCTGTTGTACATATGGAGATGTTAGAGTAGTTGTAGTTGAATCAATTATAGTCACATTGTTTTAGTTTTACAGCGGATAGACAGTATTTTGCAATGAACAGCTTCAAATTCAGTATAGTTGCCACATGGAACTGCAAAGTGTCTGAAATTACTACCTTGTAAAAGTCGAATATGCTATGAGTTGTAGGATTCCCTCAAGGACAACTGACCTACTAAGAAATAAACTGGGTGATGTATTTGGTTTCTAATAAAAGTAAAATTCTGTACCAGCCTCCGATACTAAAGCAAGATATATCAATCTAGCAAAGAATTGATGTCCTGTATTGACAACAGTTCAACAATGATTTTAAACAAAATGTAGCTATTTTATCACAACTTCTTTAATATTGAGGCTATTCATCATTTATGGAGTCCTCACCTCTCCACAGCCCGATCCAGGAGGTAGAATAGGGCCTGAAGCACTACATGGTTGCCTGTCTTGTTGGGGTGATGAAGTTTGGCCGTGTACAAGGCAATGGAGGCCCCTGAAGGGTCCCGTACACTCTGCAATACACAACAACAACAACAACAGGTTACATCAGCATTCAACCTAGTGTGACAAGTTTATCCCCTTTTTCACCACCAACTCTCATTTCCTTTGACTAAACTGTGGAATATTGGGGTAATTCCCTGCCAGGCTTCACATAGCTATTAATAAACCTCTCATTATATCCATGAAATACGTCTGTAGAGAAGGTTTTGCAAGTTGACTGAGTGGTGCTGTAATGTGGTGCTATAAGCCACTTCAAGGAGTGAACTGGGGGCTGGTTTTAAGCGTGACAACAAGGCTGCCAAATGGAAGCTGTGCAAAAATGAAGAATGAACAATGACCACAGGGGGGCACTTAAGTTCATATACTGGTTACTGGCATGATGCCAAAAAGGGGCTGTCAACATTTCAGCAGGAGGAGCGATTCTTGTCAATAATGATGCTGCCTCTTACGGCTCCTTTCTTTCCCCCCCGAGAGGGACACAGAACATATTTTTCTAGTCAAATGTGATCAGTGTTAAAGCTACAGTGTGTCATGAGAACCAAAGATACACCGGAACCGTCCTTTGTAAGCAAATAAGCCTGTGTTCTCGGCCATGGGAGCTAAAAATACCTCAGACAGGATATGAAGCCTGCTGCTGAGGCTGGAGAACTCCGACGTCAGACAAGAGGATGTGCAGCATCAATGCCACTGTGGCACGTCAGTGGGGAAGGAAGAAGGGAAACGCAGGAGAATGGGAATGTGTGTGTGTGCAAGCTGGAAGGGGGGCATCTTTTATGGTTGTGATTTGGCTGACAAAAGGCTAAATTTATCTGGCTCAGGAAAGCCACTTGGCTTGAGCATTTGTCAGTAAGTTACACCCGAAAGGGCCATTAATTCCTTAATTACAAGAGCTTGCTTTTAGAATTCATACCCTAAACCTTCTTGTCAATGAAAAGTGGCCACTTTAGGACATTACTGACTGATTGATCTTCAAGTTAAGCTACTTCCTTGACAGGTCTAGAAGATCCTAAAATGCAGTTTATAATGCAATTTCTGAGAGGTGACAAGTGAGGAACAGAGAAAAAAAAAAGGACAAACATTCAATGCAAGACAATAGCAAATATTTTTCAGGCTTTGTCACTTCCTGAGTAATTTTATTAAAAAACAGAAGAATCTGACAATATTTTTTTTTTGACTTGTCACAGAGGAGCTTGTCAATATATAATATGAAATAACATATCTCAGTTTGGACTTGGGAGACTACAAATTCATAACAGAAATCCTGCATTTACAAAGTGTCTGAATAGAGTCTGACAGACCTGAGCATTCAGCAGGCAGGAAGAGTTTAACAAAAAGATGTGACTGGTTGCATTATGGGAAAGTGTTTTTGGAGCCAAAAGCCAGAAAATCTTTTTTTTTTTTCCCTTCACCCCAGACTTTATGGAGGTGTAATACTGAATCACTAGAGGACTCCTTTAATTGTTTGGTCAATAAATGTTGAACATGGTGAAAATTGCTTGTCACAATTTCAACATGCCCGAGCTGGCATGTTGAAACAGTTTGTTTTGTCTGACCAACAGTCAGATCACAGAAATATTCAGTTTACAATCAAAAAGACTGAAAACCAGCAAAAGTTCTTATTTCAGAAGTTGGAACCAGATCATTTTTGGCATTTAAACTTAAACAATTATTCGATTATCAAAATTACTACTGATTAGATCACAAAAAATAATATAGTTTATAAGCAACAGTTAAAGATGGGATTTCAAACTGAGATGGTCCATAAACCTGCAGTCAGTTTTTCTACAACTTGACATTAGGCCTGACCTTTCATTAAAGAGCTATGCTAAATGTAGAGGAAATTACTGTGAAGGCACACGGGCATATAGCACACAGATACTCTCTTACCAACACAGTGAACTTTCCACTCAGCAGCTCAGAGCGCAGAGGTTCCTCCTGTGGCTGAAGTCTGACGATTCCTTCTTTAAGGCGCGTTTCCTGAAGAAAACAGATCACAGCAGGTGAAGTCAGGACTTTGGAGTAACTATAGCAGGCGTCACTTTGAGCTGAATTCGTCTCTGTGAACAATAGAATTACATGCCTGACTTTCCTGCCAGGAGGATCCCTCTCTGCAAGGTTTCCATTCCCTTTTTCCCCCCCCTCCAAGGAGGCTGTGTGGGAGTTTCTTGAACTTATTGTGAAGCCAAGCTGGGGAGGTGTGATTTCCATTTGCTATTTTATTTACTTTTTATTTTAATACTGTGGAGTTGTGGGAGATTTAACTGTGATTGAGGCCTATATTGACCAGTGAAAAGTGGTCACACTGGAATGAGTCTAACCCATCTGGCAGAATAGTCTTAAAGCCATAAGAATGTTATTTATACTGATTTTAATAAAGGGTTTAGTTTTCACTGAAGCTTTTCCTTGACCTGAACCCTGTCTAGAGCTGAAACAATTAGTCAATCGATAACAATAAGATAAGGTCGAACTTTATTGATCCCTGGAGGGAAATTCAGAATTACAAAAGCACAAGAAACCTCTGTACAGCTGAGGAGAACCGCAGGGTCTGAGTGACTCTTTTCACATAGACACACACTCATTTTATCCATTGTTAATATAAAACTAGAAGCTTTAACACTATAGATAACAGGCATAAAAACAAACACGAGCAAAAGCATTTGTATTTTAAATATAAAAGTGTTATAGTGAAACAAATGCATTTAAGAATGACTCAGAAACAGTTTTTTTCTTGCTAAGCTATTAAACGCAACATTCAAAGATGAGCCTGATGCAAAACAAGAAGCAATTAACAGCTGAATTACATGTTTTGCCCTGAGAAGAAAAGAAAAACAATATTTACACCTATAAAGAATGCCTCATTAATAAAAACATCTACAGTATGTAATAAAATGACTAATTCAGAATCCATAGAAACACTTGTAAACTCAGCTTCAAAAAAACTTTCCTTCCTTCTTTTTTTTTTACATGTTATAAAACTTTCTTGGAAATAGGCACAGTTTTCAGTTATCAAACAGCTTTTTGGCATACATCCAGCTCTGTTGTGTTCAGTTCTTAAAATTGTGCTGAAATAAGGAGAAGTAGAGTGTTCTGTCTCAAAAAATGCACCGTCATCACTGAAACAGAACCTTATTTTGTTTTAAATTTTGTGGTTTATCAAAAGTACTGAGATTCTTTGAAATACGTAAAGTCTTAACTGAAACTACTCTCGAGGCAGTTACAGTAGATGGTGAGATACAAAAACTCATGATTTTTTTTTTTTTTTTCATGCCAAGCTCTACTCGCACACTTTGAATGCCAGCTCGGTCCTGTTTGTGCGTCCCCCCCCCAAACAAGTATTGCACTGGAAACTTTCCCCCTTTACTTGGTCCTGACAAATTACTTGTACCCAGCCTCTGTCCTGGTGCTGACGCAGCATTAAACCGAGTTAAATGAACTGTGGCGTAGCAGGGGGAGACTAATCCGTCTCAAAGTCACATTCGAGGCATTTATAAATGAGTCGCGTTTATGCAGGCCAACTATTCATTGCTGAAATAAGAACCCACCTTGGTGATTGAAGTGACTTCACTAAAAAGGTAGGAGGTAAAATCCTGCCATGTCTTGAAGCTATTCAGGTCATTAGAGTCTGAGCGAGACGTCTGGGAACTTTCCGTTTTGCTGCTGTGGATAAAACCGGAGCAGATCTAAGCAGATAAATCCTATTTTGTAATTTACAGCAGAATAGACCATTTAGGGACAAAATGAGACATAATCCTCAACTCCCTGGTAGTTTTTAATGTGTCTCGGAGGAGAAGGTGTTGATTATGTTATTATCTTATTTTCAGATCGTAAAGTAAATGAGATCTGCGGGCCTATCCGCTGGCCTTGCCCTGGAGGTTTCATCTTGATCATCATTTCATCATCAACAAGGTCACCAACTGTTTTTCAGTGATATCTGACATCTTTTCTCTGCTATGTTGGATAATGCTCTCTCCTGAGTGAGAAACCAAGCAGCCTAAACAGAGAGGGGGGGCTTTGCAGAGTTAAATATGAATAAAAACATACAGAAAAGCCACTTTTGTTTATGTACTATATCATTATGGCTAATTAAAAAACACTTTCTGTGAAAATAGGATTTGAACATTTTCTAAAGCCATCCATTCTCACATATCTGAGGGGACACGACTCCTCTGATTAGCAGCAACTGTATGTTTTTAACTCGGGCCTGCTTCACTCTACAGTTCTCCTCCGGGAATAGGTTGAGAACAAACCAAAGAAACAGGAAACAAAAAGCAGAAGATCAGCAATACTCATTAGATATGTACCTCAAATGCTAAAAAAAAAAAAAAAAAAAAAAACCTCTCCCAAAAATAAATAACCTCACATTACAGGGAAACCAGATGACAACTCTTTTATTTGATTTAATAAAGCACAAATTCTATTATTGTGTTTAATATTGGGTTACATCTAGGCTCAACATGCCGTTCCCAGTCAAAGTCTGTTGTGTTCTGCATTTACTCTAACCTCATAACTTCAACCATACCAACCAATGTTCTATTCTGATGACAACATAACACTTTTTTCGTGAAAAGCTTGAAGCTTTCTTGGAAAGCTGAATAAGCCTGCATGCTGCTTCTTGAAACATCCCCCTGGTGTATAATTCAGTGTGTGACTTGGTGTGTGTGTGTGACTTGGTGTGTGTGTGTGTGTGTGTGTGTGTCTGGCCTCAGGTTTTTCGTGCATCTGCTTAGTCCATCTCTTACTTGGCTTGAGCTTCTGAAGAAATTCAATGAAAAAGGCCTTGTGTTGCTGTGCTGTGGGTGTGGTGAAGACGCTCTGCAATGAACTCTACCTTTCTACCTCTGAATCAACCGTCATCTGTGTTGTTTGACTGCCTTTTGTCCGTGTCTCTGTTTTTGGTTTTGAAAAAGGTGTTATAACATTTTTTTAAATATTGAATTTGGTGTATTTGGCATTGAAAATATAGGATTATATTTTTTTGATGTATATTTTATGATGTCCTGATTTTATTTTTTTGTCCATCTGAAAGTTTTAGAAAGTGTGTGTGTGCGTGCGTGCGTGAGAGAGAAGCAACTGCTGACTTTGCAGTTGTGTCATAATCTTACAAACAACAAGCTTAAATAATACGACTGGTTCTGTGGAAATAATTGGCAGATGTGCAGTATAATGAGCTAGAAAAGGAGCGATAGATGAGAAATAGTGTTCCAATGTGGGTGTAGATTCTTTCAATAATGTTAGATAAAAAAAAATGTTTAGACTGATGTGGTAGATATGTCTCTAAATTTAGATTTCTGAAAAACTGGAAACTATGTTTTCACCAAAACAACCTGACCTTGAGAACATTCAGTGGAACTAAAAAGAAGAAGAAGAAAAAAAATATCACACTGTCTAATTACAGTGCTACTGTGTTAATTTTCTAACTGCTCAACAATGTTAAAGTTAGCAGCTTTGAATTTTTGTTACCCTTGTGTTACATGAGCATCACTGTCACCAAGATCTCCCTTTGCTGATTAATGAGCTGAGCTGATAAAGTAGTAGTCTTTCAGGAAAAACAGCTGTCTGCAGTGTAAAGTATTACGACAGGCGAGTGTATCTCTGCTTGTTGCTCTGTAACATTTGTAACTTTAGTGTGACGGTGGCCAAATGTGTTTTATACATGAGGTTACTGAAGTTAGAGGATGATTTATAACACCTACTGATGTATGAGTAGTGGTGCTGGGTATCTAACCTCAATACTTGAGTACAAATGAAATGTGCCATTAGCATCAAGTATTGAAAAGAGTATAATATTTATAGTTGCCATCAAATTCTTAAGCTTGTTTGCTTATTATTTGATCAGGTATTTCTTGATTTAAACTTCAGACTGTAATGTATTTAGGCAAAGTTATTTATATTTAACACCCATTTAAAAAAAAAAAAAAAAAAAAAGTTAAAGTAAGTTTATATTCCCTAAACTAAAGGTGCAAAAGTGACTCAGTGAATTAAAACCTTACTGAGCACTAACGAGTCACAGCTTTAACTTTTTAATCTAAGTCTTTCTTAAGAAAGCTTTATCTGCCAGTGCCCACTTGGTGGAAATTATTTAGACTTTCATAAAAATACCCAAGCTCTCAAAGATTGTTTCTTTTGCTAATGTTGGTTAGACTGGAGATAAACACTTAAAAAGTCCTTGTGGTTGAACTTTAACTAGTTATTTCCAATTTAAGTTTCCTCAAAATTTTTTGAGTTAACATTATTAAGTGGGAGAATCCAAAGCAACAAACATGTCTACTGATGAACAAGTTGTTTTCAAGAGATGTGAACTTCCAATATGGCTGCCAGAGGAGGCCACGACACTTAAACGTGCTCCAGTGCTGTGTGTGCAGCTGCAAGATGTTTGAAATCTGACTGTTTCCCCTCCCTCTCCTTACCCTGTAGCTGTGGAACAGCTCGATGGCTCGGAGGACGTCAAACTTGCGAGCCATAAGGAACTTGACAGCCAGTTCCCTGGACAGCGGCGACACTCCATGCTGACTGGTCCACTTGTTGATTTCCTCCAGAAACTGCCTGGTAGCCTGAAACAGACACAGATGTGGTCACAAACTTTGTTCTCACAAACTTTGTTCTCTCATAGTTGAAGGGTCAAACAGGAAGGAAGTGAAACTAGGCTTTAAACTTGATACATCCTCCGAGGTGGCCTGGCCTATGGTTGTGTTTAACATGCTGTTGCATATTCTGGAGGGCCCTGCCCACTGTGAGTGCATATACATACACAGAGAAGTACAAAATAAAAATGTTTGACTTGTAATTTGTACAGCCAATGAAAATGCTCAGTTTTACACAAGTTGTTCCTCAGTTTTGCTGATCATCTTGCGTGTTAACCACAGCTATCTTGGGGAAGGTTTTGGCATTTTGTGGAAGCCGTGGAGCGACAAAAAAAATTCCTGTGCATGGTTGAGCTAAAAAGAACAAGAAAAACGAAGGAGTGACGCATGTAAACGGCAGCACTTAGGTAAACTGGGGCGGTTTGGAGATTTTGTTCAGTGCAAGAACACTTCCAGTTTAGAGCCGACACTTTTATTAAGAGGAGTGCAAGAGCATGAGAGGTGAAGAAGATGGAATCCGGCTGAACTGGTGTCTATGACGTGAAGCTGCAATAATGACAGGGCAACATACGCTTTTAATAGTACTTGGAAGTAAAGCCAGTCATATCTCCTAGTCTAGTTCTGAGACATCAAATAATAAAGTAGTTTATTGGCAATAAAATTGTGCTTTTTGGAATAATGTCACTGAAATTACAGTTTTCAGGATTCATTTCTCACCTAAGCCTAATTTTGGTTTCGGGTCTTCTTCACAAGTAAGAAGAGGAATAATCATCCATCAAACTATGATGATAGTTTGATCGATGACAGTTGTTTCAGGATGAAGATGCTAATTAGTGAAATCTGGCTGCAACCACAGGTAAGAAACCAAGAAGAGCAAAGCAGAGTATAAAGAGCTAAAAATGACTACTGACATGATGGATTACCAATGATTACATGGCATTAACTACACTACACTTTAAAAGAGAAAAAAAAAATACTAAGAAAACACAAAAACTGAGTGTTTTTTAATTAGTATTTAGTGTGATTAAAGCACAATATTTTTCATTTGTTTCAAGGTTTAAACTTGCATCAGGTATTTACGATACCAAGTGTAGCAATTATTTTTTTTGTCCACTTGGGGGCAGTAGAAATGAACTGTGTACCACCGCAGAGTCCGGAGATAATTAGGGTCATCAATACTAATAAAATACACATAAAATAAGTCATGTGATCTATTGTTAATATGAAAATATATAGCAGCTTTAAACATGCAATAACTGATTTGTGGCCACTAGGGGGCAGTGGGGAAAAGTTGCATTGACAACATTGTCATATCACCATTTAAGCTAATGTGGCATTCTTTTTTTTTTTTTTAATCATTATGATCATTCATTCAATTGAGTCGTGTTTCTGTCCACCTGATATTCACTATCCTTCATCTCTGTTTTCTGGTCTCTATAAACTCCTGAAAGAATTATCTGCCTCTTTAGCTGCTAAATGCTACGCTATGTTCAGCAGCTAGTCGCTACCTGTGTCTTTTTACCATTCGGTGCTGTGCAGGTAACGTACAGTGGTTTCAGTGGTTTTTCTCTGAAAACAGATGTCTGCTGCAACTGAAAATGACATATGAAAGCCGTGACAGTGAACCAAAACAGTAAAGTTGTGGGCTGAACAGCTTAACAATGAGTTTAAACTTGCTATAAAAGCTCCATAAAGCCAGGGGGAGCTGCAGAGTCGAGTGATAATTCTCTCTAGGTTCATCACTACAGCCTTTTTTGTGGCATTAATGTGGTGTCGGAATAATTGGAAAAATTAGTTCCCAACTGGGAAAATTCATGTGAACACCTCAAGTTGGAACAACAACTTGGAAAGTCAGCAGAAATTCTGGTACACAACTTGCTGAAAGTTGACATCATATATGCAAGGTGACGAAAGAAAATGGTTGATGGTAAGAAACTTTTTATTAAAACTCGTATTGCTTGTCAATTTTTTGCTCACATGTAATTTGTAATATGGTATTAGGTTGTAACCGTTAGTTGCTGTCTGACTTAGATTTGTTAGACGAGTTGATCCTTTTCTCTTCGTTGTCACGCAAAAACTGGAAACAGCTATCAATGTGTTATAAATATATAAATACAACACATCTTATTTGTAGCGTCCATGTTGTTTCCACATTACGACTTAAAAGTTCATGAACACACCAAAGTCGGAAGTACGACTTCCCAACTTGGGAAATGGGCATGTGAATGCTGCATTACATTACACGCCATTTGATATATTGTTATAAAAAAAATATTGATTACAGCTGCTTTAATTAAAAGGAGATTAATAAGAGAAAAGTTGGCTCATTTTCAAAATGTGTCTTCTTTTTAAAAAACACAATGTTAAGATGCTCTTTGGTTAACTGGTTCAAATCAAATTCATCATGTCATCTGATATCATACACCGCACTTGTAATTTGGAAAGTCTGTTTACCATTAAGGCTTCCACTCATCTTGCAAATAACTTATGCATTTAGCCAGCAGTCTTTCAGGGGCTTCCTGTCCTCCCCTCTCCCCTTCTACCCTGCCTCAGGCCCCCAAGCACCCCCCCCCTTACCCACCCTCAGCACCCGCAGAGTTAGCAAGTCAGCACCCAGTGAATCGTCAAAAGGCGACAGAGGAGGCAATGAAAGCTCACACTTTAAACACAGGGTTCCGCTTCTCTGCTCAGGCACAGCGGCGGTGGGGCATGCATGGGAGACAGGAAGTCAAGTTCTGGGATTCCACGGCTCTTTAGGAATACAAAACGATCACTGACGAGCGCTGAGCCTAAAGACAGGATGCCACTGTCTCTCCTCAGGAAAGCCAGTGCTTTCAGAGACAGGAGGGCCTGCAGCTTCTGCTCTGTTCAAAAGCCTTAACATGCAAGGGATGAGGGATGATTGCACCTGACAGGGCTGAGGTCGTTTCATATCCGATTCTCATGGGGGAAAATGTGGAGCAGTGTTTTTCTGAACTCTGAGCCGTAGACTGTGTTGAGGATGTGATCTTTGAGGCTTTTAAGCTGATTCCTCCATACTAGCATAATTCCTCCATACTGACTTAAAAAAAGAAAAAAAAACACAACTGATGAGAAAATGTTTTAGTAAAAACTGAACTACGAACCAAATGTGACAGCATTATTATGACCTATGAAGCATTAACATGCCACAGTAATTCTAATTAAAACCCTTAATTGTCTCAGTCCAGTTTCACTATACTAACTTCCACTTAATTTATGGACTTAGATGCAAGTGAAGCTTGCACTGAGAATGAAGAAAATTATCATCAAACCAAGACAGCCACAAGGAAAATTTCAAATCAACATCAATAGCTAAACTCTCATGTGAAGAACTGCTAAATGATTGAATGGATTATATCTTTCCCTTTTATTAGTTCTTCATTAGATTCTTGAATGTTTGCACAAGTGTTTTTTTATTAAAACTATGTTAAAGATTAGGCTTTAGGAATGTCAATGTTGGCCTACCAGACAATCCATCCAACTATTGGATGGATTGTCATGACATTTTATACAAGCATTCATGGTCCCCAGAGGATGAATACTAATCTTGACTTTGGTGACCCCTTCACTATTCCTCTAGCACACTCTCATAATCTACTAAATGGATAGCTACAAAATTATGTACAGATGTTCACGGTTCACAGACGATGTATCTATCTAATGACTTCCTGATCCTGAGTTTTCTTCTAGCACCACCACGAGACCTTGAAATGAAATTAAGTGGAATTAAATTTACCAAAAGAACTGTGAAATCTTTTCATCTGATGTGATAAAAAATTCAGTTTGTCTAATACTTTGGTTTCATGACTAAATACCTACAACACTAAGAGATTCCCATCAGCCCGATCTCTACATCGTGTTCAGCGGTAATTAGCAACATGCTAATACGCTAAACTAAAACGGCAAACATGGTAAAACCTTATACCCGCTAAACATTAAGCTGTCATTGTGAGCATTTTAAAGCTGCTACCGCGGGTGTAGAGGCTTAGACTTGTTTACATGTATAAGCAGTGCAATAGATGCATATTTATCAGGTGCGATTAAGTGGAAATCACTGAGAAGATGTTGACGGTTGATGACATTGGGAGCGGAACTTGGACTTAAATCTTCTGCCCTGCTTGGCCAATTGGATCAAGCCGGACCGATACAGGCTGTGCAGGCTTAGAGCTATGATTTGCCTTCTTTATTGCAAGAAAAAGACTAAGTAAGACAAACCTGTGATGTCAACAAGATATAAAATTTGGAGCTACTTCACAGAATGTTTGTTTTTTGTATTTGGTGAAACTGTAAAAAGCATCTGTGAGAGCCATCGGGGATTTTCTGAGGATAATGTATATTCTCTTTCAGTACAAATCTTTGTGAGCATTATAAAACATCCTATGCTCTTGAAAGAAAGCATCCCAACCACTGTTTCTGTCACTACTTAAGATTTATTTACAGTCATAAAAAAAATAACTGGACTGCACTTTACCACAAGAGTAACACATCTGACTTTTCAAAGCTGTGGTTTCATCTTTTAACAGAAAGTTCACAAGTCCCATCTAATGCGAATTGTCTGCTCTCTGTTGTTGCAGTATGAAGCGTTAATCCTTTGCTGTTCGCCAAAGATAACTTCCTGTCAGATTGCTGTCAGGTACACTCGGGTTTCCAAGATTTCAATGGCCTGACAGCTGCTCTTTCTCTCTTAGCCTTTTAAGGAGAGCCTGCCAACTCCAGGCAGTGACCCTCTGTTCCTGGAGAAGCCAGTCTTGTTTGGTTTTTCTGTACTAGGGGCCATATCCGCAAGAGTGGAATTTGAGGATGGACCAGTTTGTTTTCATGATAGCACACCGGACTGCGGTGGAAGACTCACTGCGGAGGAGTGACTTATTCAATTCCTGGTGGATGCATAAATATTTGCCTGACTCGCTCCAGTTCTGATACGGGAGGAGACGTTTCCTTGAAGTTCCTGATTATTCATCTTAAAACACTTAAATGTGGCCAACACTGTCTGACATGAATCTAAATAGACTAAGCAGTTCTTGCAAATACACTTTCTATCTGACCATCAACTCCCCCCCCCCCCCCCCCCACCCCCCCCACCCCCACCCACCCACCCCACAAGTTCAGTTTTCTGTAAATCTTCAGTCTGTTATTCTGAAATGCTTGCTGAGTGAGACATTTTAAGAAGTGGTTACTGGCCTTCCAAAAAAACAAAACAGCTGACATTGCATAATCCTGTTGGTTGTCAGGGTTGTTCATTGATGGTTGGGGTTTCTCATTGGTGGTGTTGACAACGACTGTCAATAACTAATTGATTAGGCTCACAGTGGTAGAAACCCGCTGCACTGCGAGCTAGTGGAGGAATTTCGAGTTGACGAGCCAAACAGCACTAACATCCGGTGTCCAGGGTCAAAAAGGTTGACGACCCCTGCCCCAAAGTACTCGCTACTAAAGGAAACCACTATAACATCACAGAAAATTTGTTGCCGCAGAGAGACAGTATGACATCACAGAGGACAAGCTGCTATGAAAACAACCGATTTCACGGAGAGAGAACCCTGTGATTCGGGGAAATGTCACAGAAACCATTCAACATGTCAAACAACTTACAGTTACAGAGAACTCTGGAGAAAAAATAATGGCTTACTAGGAAGACGAATTACACAGAAAATGTAAATAGCTTTGCTATTAGCGTCAGTGTTTCCACAAGACGCACAAATTACCCATTCCGCGGAAGAAAAACAAAATCCTGAACTCCCAAGAACTAAACAAGTTTACGGTTACTGTTATTAATAGTTTACAACCAAGGAGTGGAGTTTTCTGCTTCAATTAACTGGACAATAATTCATCATAACTGCTTATTTTTTAAGAGAATCGTAACACAATGACAAGAGTCTTGTGAAGCCATCTGCTATATTTTACTGTTCTATTTACTGCCGCTTAATATTTATTATCCATGTTCAGGTCAATTTATAGGCCGGCACAATACTACCAGCAACCTTGATGCTGTGCAGGCGTCTTCTGCTGCAGCCGGCCACCACAGGATTAGTACATTGTTTGGTTACTGCAGACCACATGTATCCCGTTGCTTCATGCTGTTCACTATGACTGCACGTGTTGCATACAGAAAGCGTTTTCTGGTTCTGAAATAATGATAGTTACTACTGTGTACAATTTACAGTTGAGCAATATCACGATATGTATACATACACACACCATGAGATGATAAAGACTGCAAACTGTCAGAGATTTTGTCATACTGTTCATACCATGGTAGCTTTCCCTTTAATATCTCTAGTTGACTTCGGCCATTATGGGCAATGCTGCAAGTCAATGTTTGCTTTATGTTGGGATTACAAATGTGATGAAGTACCTTGATTTTAGGGCTGCAACTAACTATCATTTTCATTAGCAATTCATTTTCTTCATTGGCAACCATTTTGATTGGTTAATTGTCATTCATCAGTCATTTTTTAAGCGAAAAACACCCAACGCTGGTTCCAGCTTCTCAAATATGACGATTTACTGTTTTTCATATATGACGGTAAATTTAACATCTTAAGGTTTTGGACTGTAAGTCAGACAAAACAAGCAAATTGAAGACATCACAGTGGGCTCGTGAGAAATCGTTAATGCCATTTTTTCCCCACTATTTTTTCACATTTCACTGATTTAGCGATTAATCGAGAAAAAATTGGCAGATCAGTCAATAATTAAAGAGGATTGTTAGTTGCAGCCCTATCCTCGATTCATCGTTTGGACTGAAAAATGTCAGTAAATTGTGAAAAATGCCCATCACCTTTGTCCCAGAGCCCACGGTGACATCTTCGAATCGTTTTGACACAAATATATTTAACTCACTATCACAGAAGACATAGAAAACCAGCAAATATTCACATTCAGAGAGGCTGAAACCAGTGAAATTTTTGGCATTTTTGCTTTTTAAAAAAAATTACTATGATAATTACTTGACTAATCAATTAATCCGTTCAGCTCTGCTTGGTCTGTCACATATTGAAGTCACTGGATTTGCCAAAAGCAGTAAACTGTTCCTCAATGTTAGCTACTGTATATTGATACCAGGATAGAAAATTTCATGTGATATAGAAAAATGTATCCACATTTCCCACCCTGAATACGATTCCTTATGGTGTAAACTTGTGTGTCACTGGCACACCTAGATTTTCTTTTGTTTCACATACAACTGTCAGGCTCCTTTTTTTTTTTTTTTATTAACAGGAATTGGTCATTAATGCATCAGTATTGACATGCTGTCTGCTGTGTTCACATTCCAGCCGGAGGGAGTCACGCCGCAAGACGATGACTGTATTAATGTCTCAGCTGAAGAAAATTCAATCAAAACATTATGGAAAACAGCGCGGGGCGACTGCAGCGTCACGATTACACCTTGATCCTCCAGACAAGGCTAATGCATTTCCTTATCATTTTTAAGAGGATTTAGGCCTGCCCTTGTCTTTCCACCATCTATTTGATTACAGATGCCATGCTAATCTATTTACAAATATAGGACTGCTGTTGCCAAGCGGCTTCGCTTCACTTCAGTGAGTCCCATTTGGCACGAGTCGATACCAAAACAGGAAGTCAATAATGTCACTCTCTCCCTGCTCCCCACTTTCTCTCACTCCACTGCTTCCTGGGAGTAGACGCAACACACACACACTCACTCTTTCTCTAAAGCACATGATAGACACACACTCACTCACTCACTCTGTAACTCATAAACCCCCCCCCCCCCCCCCCCCACACACACACACCACCCCCGAGTCTAGTGGAAATGCTTTTAACAGCTGCCTTTAGAATGAAGTTCCACTACACTCGTGTACACTCCCTAGAGAGCCACCCTGCCACACAAACACACACACACACAAACACAAGCACCCCCCCCCCCCCCCCCCACCCCACCCCCCCCCCCAATAAGGCTGTGGATGTAATGAGGGCGTCCGGTACCCTAGCGGGGGGCCCTGGCTCACACAGGAAATGGAGTAGCCAGATAAGGCTTTCTGCTGGCCAGATGATGAGAGGAGTCAGAGGGAAGAGAAGGCACAAGCATGAGCAGCACCAAAGAAGAAGAAGAAGAAACTAATGCTTCTAAGTCCTTTCCCAGGATATATTAAAAATAAACTCTGAACCAAAATAAATGTGAAGTTTATTAGGAACACCGGGCTAAAACTAAGAGAGCTGCCAGTACTAAATCCCACTTTCATGAAGGTTATACTGTTCAGGTTCGGTTTAAAATGTTTTAGAGAGATGTTGATCGAACTTTATGGGAATTTTGGAGGCTGAATCAAGAGAGTGGTGCTGTTGAATTGTTATAATAAGAGCTGTTTCTAATATTTGGCCTACCTTCACTGATATAAAAAGGCTGTGCAAAATATTAGAAATACACCAAAACAAACCAAAGTCTCCAAAATGACCATAAAGGTGAATCAACACCTTTCTGAAACAGGTTCAACAAAGCTTCATGAAGATTTATTGCAGGGCTGCTGTTTTAAACTGTATTATTTTTAGCTATATGTGCCTAATAAACTGGAAACTGGGTGTATATTCAGTAGGGCTGCAACTAACAGTTATCTTCTTATGAATTAATCCGCTGATTGCTTTATCGATTTATTGTTTGGCCTGACAAATGTCAGGAAATTGCGAAAAATGCCCATCCCAATTTCCCTAAAGCCCCAGGTGACATCTTTAATTTGCTTGTTTTGTTTGACCAACAGTCAAAAACTTTAAAAGATATTCAGTTCACTATCACATAAGACAAAGAGAAGCAGCAAATCAACACATTTAAGAAGCTGGAACTAGGAAATGTGTTGCTTGAAAAGTTACTTAAACAGTTATCCAGTGTTAAAGACAGTTGCAAATTATCTTTCTGTCCATCAGCTAAAGGATGAATCACCTGATCCTTTCAGCTGTATGAGCTCAGCAATTCAGGTTTGCCCATGATTATTCAAATTTGGTCTCAAATCCTAATAAAAGTCTAATGAAGAGTACAATAAATGCTTTATTCTTCTTGTAATACCATTTTGAAAGGCTATAACTCTCCTCATTGGACCTACAACATCCAAAGTAATATCTAAATCAAAGTTTATTAAAAGTGATGACTTACACAGCACAAATCTTTACATGTGATGACGTAATAAATGAGAAACTTAGCTTTTGGGAATGTTTCACATCAGTGTCAAAGTCATTTAGGCTTTAATAAGACATATAAATGCATTTCATGTCCTTGATACTGGTTTAAATGTATGAATGACTGCCTTATAAGATGATTATACAGTTTATGCAGCTTTTTATTGCCAAATCACTATCATGACGCTATAATACATTCCTGAATGAGCCAAATCCGTCCATAAAAAACCCCCTCTCCTGTTAAAATCACGTTCTGTACCCACGAATGGAGAACTGAGCGCCGAAATGAATTTTCTTTTTTTCTTTTTTTTTAAACATCAGTGGAGGCTGATAGTGTCGAGCTTTCGGCCTGTTTCGCAACACTTGAGCCCCAGTCGCTGGAGAGGAACTGGCAGTGATGCAACCAGAGCAATAATGCAGCCAGAAATCGATACATTATTTCCGCTCCGCATTCAGGACTATTTCGCAACCGATCCACCATTTGCGCACTGCCATTGCCACTCACTGCGACGCGCACACGCAAAAAAAAAAAAAAAAAAAAAAAAAGAGCACACAGGGCCGAAACACGTCCAGGTGAGGCCGTAGCCGGAACATTGAGGCAATAAAACACAATAAGAAGAAGCACTTTAAAAGGGCCTACCTGTTCTTCCTCCGCCGATAAAGTAGCTGCCATGGTCCCCGTCAGTTCTCTGCTCACCTTTTTACCGAGACGCGTCCTTTTCATAAAGTGGAGAATGAAATGAAGCGGAGATGTCTGCGCGTCTGTCCCTCGTGTAAAAAACGGGGTTTAGGGGTTGTCCCTCTCGCTCAAAGTTGAAGGCATCTGAAACGCTGCAGTCTGAGCTCAATGTTTCTTTTCTCTTGATATTGTTTGACTGCGAAACACGCAGGCCAATTAGCCTGAATCTGCCATCCAAACTACAGGGAAAACCCGCTGATGTTGTGTCAGATTTCACCGAGCACAAGAAAATGAAGAAAGGGAAGGAAAAAAAAAAGAGAGAGAGGACAGCAGCACTCGAGCAGCTAGACGAGGCTTTGCTTCGGCTCGATGATAACTGGGTTCAGACCATGATCTGCTGCTCGTCCACCTAACCAGACACAGATCAGAGGGCTGCAGCTCCCCGCTGACTCCTCCATGCCATGAATTGCAGGTTTTTAGCCCTGAACGTCGCCTTTATGTTGTGAGAGAGAGGCGCACAGCAAAGCGAGCAGGGAGAGAGATTAGAGGTTGTTCTTCCTGCATGTTGCTCTACCCCCTGGTGGTTGAGACCAGAATATGCCAAAAGCTCACGACCTCTGCCTTCATTCATAAAAATAGGAAACCAAACAGGAAAATCACCATTTTGAGTGTCAGTTTGCATCTGGAGGCCCGATGAGGAGTATGAAATGCAACAGGCTCCATCAGTTTTTAAAAAAAGATAAAATAACTCTAAACTCTAAATCAGACACTTTTAAATAAAGGCACATCTCTCCCTTTGCTTTCTCTTTAAGTGTTTTTATCCAGCAGTTGGTTTATCTTGTCTTATCCTGACTTTTTTAATCATAGTTTGTTGTATTTATCCTTCCTTTACTGTTCTCTTGTCAATTTTATGATGCTTTGCTTTTATTAAAAGCACTTTGTGTTGCATTTTTTGCATGTATTTTGCTATAGAAATAAAGCTTTACAAAAAAGTAGGGTTTTTTTTGCACATTTTCATACAAAATACTGAACTTAAGTATAATCTTGACATACTTGTACTTAGCTTGAGTAAAATTCAGATGGAAATATTGTGTTTTTTACAGGTGTAGTTACTGGTTGCTTTTCAGATTAAGCATTAAAATAAAAAAAAAACATGACAATCTTGTAAAATACAGTGCAATGTTACAGATCATAACCTTTTTTGACCCCTTTACAAAAAGCTGTTTAAGATGTCTATCTCTTGGTAAAAGTTCAACTAAAAAGACATTTTTATCTCTAACCATCTCATTATTCAAGGCCCGATGAGATAAAACTCCAATATTTCACAAAACAGCAAAGATTATAGAGAATTCCAAATAAATGAATGAAGTTTGTCACAGAACCTGGGTTTTTTTGTCTTGTTTCCTCTCCCATTAATCATCTCATGACCTTACAGATTCATCTTGTGACCTTTTGAAGGGGATTGAACTTCCTACCAGTATGTAAAACAGTTAAAAGAAGCTCCACTCTGAACAGCTACAACAGTAACATGCACCTTACTAATGTTGCATCAGTATTAACAATCTAATAATGCACTAAATGATAAGATAGCAGTCACATGTAGTTGTACCTTTGTACTTTTAGTTAAGAAGTCTTTTAAATGCAGGACTTTTATTTGTGATTGGAGTATTTTGTCTATGTGGTATTTTGGATTTTTACTTATATAAGGATTAAGGATTTTATGTTAAGTAGCAGTAGTTCTACACATTTTACATTGCTAATACATAAAATACAGTGAGAGGAAATAACTAATTATAGGAGCATGCCCTTCCTTAATAGGTGGTTGCAAGAATAGCAATTTAATTAGAGAAACTCTCAACTCATGCATCCCCCCTCAGGCTATGTCATAATCCAGTACACTTTACAGGAATTGCATGACATCACAGGAAACCGAAAATGCCCGACAGTACGATAAAGTCGCTGTAATACGACCCACAAACACACTGCAGGTCTCAACAGGCATGCAATCAGCTGCTGGTACATTTCATCAGGGAGGTTAGTTCAAGTGCAGTTAGGAGATTGCATTTCCTGCAAGACATATTGATGGACTTTAATTCATACCTTGATGTGTTTTTAATGAGACTGTAAAAAGAAATGCGATGCAGAACAGAGAGTGATGGTAAGATTCCTCGATGCTACACTACAAATACTTTAATATACCTGTAGATAAAGAAAGAAAAGCCTTTTGAGACAGGTAGGCTATTCATTTCTCTGACTTTGAGTGTTTTTGTAAGAGAAGGTCAGAAATTATATGTACGTTCACACGCTGTTTATATATCTTTTTTTCCCCCCACAGAAAAACAAGCTCCTACAATAGGGGAACTGTAAATAATGAGGCGTGAGAAAGTCTGGCTTGAAAACCGAGGGAAAAGGGAGTGGACAACAATAGACTTCCTGTCAAACCAGCTGACATCACGTCATTTGGGAAAATGTGATTGGTAAACCCTAAGCCCTGCCCACGTAATGTCAAAAAAAGAGCTTCCTTTAAGTCTTCTGTGTGCATCAAACATTAAAGAGATGAAATGTTGATTTAACTGCACCGTCAGAGAGGAAAATAAAGGTATTTATAGGTACCAGAAAAAGATCAGCTTGTAAGCTGTTGCACAGTATGTGGATGCTGGTTCAACATGAGCAACTCCAGGCCTCATAAATTAAGTCAGAGGTGACTAATGTTCATGCAGAAGCCGCATGAATATCACATTTAACTGGAATTATTAGTAGCACAAATGTACTGAGGAAATCACTGTGGAACCAGGTCTGTAGCTACCAATGAGGACACCGATGTGATGTCTTCAGCAGAGTTTCTGGGAGTTTGGGGGGGTTTTTAATGACCTGAAGAGGAGTTTACTTTCTACAGTTACACACATTATTACATGAGGAGTTTTTAAGGCTGATTCTGATGGTTTTTAGACTAAAGAGCTTTGAATTTGATTAGCTGATTGTTGGTTTGTTTTACTGCAAAAAACATAAAGTTGAATTAAATTATACAATTAAATTATATTCAATTGAATTACTTCTACTCTTCGAATTATACTGCGGCAGTGTGGAGAAAGCTTTGAACCAGCGTTTAGGAAGATACATTTTACAGATGATATAACTGAACAGTTAAAGGAATAGTTCTACATTTGGGGAAGTAAGCACATTCGCTTTCTTGCCGAGTTAGATGAGAACATTGATAGTATCAATTTTCACATCTCTCGACAAGATAGGAAATAAGCTTTTTCCTCCAAATGAACTATTCCTTCAAATTAATGAAAAACAAACAAACAAAACAATTTAAATAATCACAAATGTTTTTTGGTGGCTAGTTAAAACTTTCTTCAGGGGTGAAGAGGTGCCTCTGGGGATCTGTATTTGTAAAAACCTGGCTATAACCTTGTGTGGACCCAAAAATGAATATGCATATTAGCCTCATTTTTTTTCAGACCCTAATACCCAGGAGGTTTTATCAACCACGTAGGGTACCTACTTCCTCAGAGGTCTTGTGACAGGGTTTTCATAGAGATCAGTGTGTGTGTATGTACATACATGTGTGGGAGACCAACAGCGCTCTGAAATGTGTAACTGTGGACTGGCAGGTGCTCAGTTCCTGGAAAGCGATCTGTGCTGCTGACTAATAGCTGAATTCTTGCAGTAACCGCATGCCTGACTTTGCTGTCTTTGACAGACTTCTCGGTTTAGAGGTGACTGAATGTGAAAGAAAAAACATCCGACTGTACTCAAGGCCAGCATCTGTCAAACATTTTGCTCAGAAATACTGAAGAATAGAAGACGAATCCTAAAACAAATTGGAAGCATTGCTTGTGTTCTTGTTCTTTTTTCTCCGCT